>NW_012113141.1:4756074-4787543 GCF_000951035.1 Colobus angolensis palliatus
CAAGACTCCGTCTCAAAAAAAAAAAAAAAAAAAAGGAGTGAAGTACTGATACATGCTACAACATGGATGAACCATGAAAACATTTGGCTAAGTGAAAGAGATCAGACACAAAAGGCCAGATATTGTGTTATTTCATTCATATAAAATCTCTAGGATAGTCGAATCCATAGAAACAGAAAGTGGATTCGTGGTTGCCAGGGGCTGGGGAAAGGAGTCATGGGGAGTGACTGGTTCGTGGGCATGAGGTTTCCTTTGGAGATGATGAAAATCTTGTGGAATTAATGGTGATGGTTGCATAGCATCGTGAATGTACCAAATGCTACTGAATTGTGTGTACTTTAAATGGTTGAAGTGGTAAATTTCATGTGATGTGTGTTTTGCCACAAATTTGTACAAAAGGAACTCCAGGTATTCTCCAGCCCTGAGATGCAAGGTATATTCTGTTTCTCAGGTGGGAAGCAAACCTGTGTGGCGTGTGTACCCCAGGGTCCCCCAGCCAGAGATGATTCTCCTGCATGGCTCTCCTGCATGGCTAAGAGCACTGAGCTGGAGCTGAACCCCAGAGCTTGGCCTCACTCTTTTAGGAATAGGACAACCAGAGGTTGCTGGAAACCTCCCCTAGTGGAGAAACAAGCCCTGCTTCCTGGAGAAACCAGGGCTGGGCCCAGCTTCTGT
Source organism: Colobus angolensis palliatus (assembly GCF_000951035.1). Taxonomy (NCBI): domain Eukaryota; kingdom Metazoa; phylum Chordata; class Mammalia; order Primates; family Cercopithecidae; genus Colobus; species Colobus angolensis. Next base: position 4,756,750 of record NW_012113141.1, read on the forward strand.
AGAGAGGCAGAGCAGCACTGGGCGGGGGAGTATGTGCCCAGCTGGAAAATTGCGGTGCGTCTTGTCTTAAATATAATATTAAATCGGCACCTTTAATTAGTACACTTAGAAAAGGTCACTAGCAATTACCTGGGACACAAAGAAGGCATGAGCAGGCAAGAGCCCGTGAGGAAGCTGAAAAGGACCATTTTGAGCAGCACATAATTGAGGGGAAAATGGATAAAAGTCCAGGAAATTACAGGGTGGGTGACAGCAGCTGATGGCCCCATCCCTGTCCTGCCCAGCGCCCCACTTCTTCGGAGGACCTGAGTGTCAGGCCTGAGAGAGTCATCTGGGATATTGGACCCAGTCGTGCAACCTTGGCTGGAAGGCCAGGATGGTCTTCCCAGAATCCCCTTGGCCAGCTGGGAGCTTGGCCCCAGATCCCCCACCTGGGCTGGGCCCTGAGGTACAGCAGGTGAGGACTGCAGTCCAGGGGGCTGCAGGCTGCCGTGGACTCATTGTTGCACCTGGACAAGTAAGGCGCTTATGGGCCTCAGTTTCCCCATCTAGAATCTGCCCAAGCCTTTGAGAAGTAACTCAGTGTTTCTCAAACTTTGCCACTAGAGAATATCTGAGAGCAATGGAAAGGAAGTCCATACTCCTAGAAGTCAGGGGAGGCTAGAAACTCATTTATGGCTTTAGGTTATATCTTTACAAATAAATTAAACATAAATAAATTAGGCTGGGCATGGTGACTTGCACATGTAATCCCAGCACTTTGATAGGCCAAGATGGGCAGATCACTTGAGGTCAGGAGTTCAATATCAGGCTGGCCAACATGGTGAAACCCTATCTCTACTAAAACTACAAAAAATTAGCTGGGCATGGTGGCAGATGCCTGTAATCCCAGCTACTGGGGAGGCTGAGGCAGGAGAATCACTTGAACCTGGGAGGTGGAGGTTGCAGTGAGCCGAGATCGTGCCACTTGCACTCCAGCCCGGGTGACAGAGCGAGACCTTGTCTCCAAAAAAAAATTAATTAATTAATCAGTCAAATGCTGCCCCCAGTGTCTTCCCATTTGTTTTAGTATAAAACACTTATTTGTCATCGGGCAATGCAAATGCTTTGGAAAGATGTGCTTGGTTTATCTGTGGCTTTCACATACTTCCTCTTACACTATCTAGAAAGAGCAATGAACTGGGAATCTGGGAGTTTGGAAACCTGGATTTGAATCCTGCTTTTGTGGCTCACCATTGTACTTTGGACAACTTGTTAAATGCCTTCAGCTTTTCCAACTCTGAAATGGGAGGGTTGGGCTCTGAAGATGTTCCACGATTTTACTCCTCCATCTCACCTTCTCCCATCACCTTGGATGCTGCCGTTTCCTGCTATGCTGTTCTGCTGCCTGACCTTGGAGAAGCTGCTTCGCCTCTCTGAGCCTCAGCTTCCTAATCTGCAAAATGGGTAGAATAACAACTACCAAATGGACTTGCTGGGAGGATTTAATGAGAGAATCCACATGAATGGACCTTGTGTCTGGCATACCGTAAGAGCCCAGTGAATGCCCAATGTCTTCATTTTCCAAATCTTGGGCTACCTGTTAGGATCTGATAGATCATGTCCATGAAGTCCTGAATCTTGAGTTTACATATTGAGTGTTGAGATGTCTGTGCTGTGGAAACAAATGTAGACTCTGAGCCCCAACTGCCTGGGATGTGGATTCCAGCTCTGCCATTTGCTGACCGTGAGGCCATGGTAATCACCTCATCACTCTTTGTTGCCTAATCCGTTAAATGGGGAGAATCGCATTATGGACTGAATTAGCGCGTGGAAATAGCTCAGCTTAGGCCTGGCTTACGATTTGGGCTCAAAAATGTTAGCTAGCATCATGTTAGAACTGTTCTAGAAGTTCTTTTCTAGATAAAATTCCAAGAATTTGGAATCCTTTCTTTCTATCTAGCTTGATTTTCAGAGCTATCTGGTAAATATGAGAGTCAGTATTTGGGGCAGGTGGTGTCTGTCTTGTTTTATAGGGGAAACTGAAACCTGGAAATAAGTGATTTGCCTAAGGTCATGGCTCTAATCTGCTCACCCCTTTGAGAATCAGATGAAGACTATAGACACTGTCTTCGGAAAATGACGCACTGTACACTCATAACATTTTGTGTACCGTTCCAGTGAGTTTAAGGACCTCCTGAAGCTAAGGAGACCAACCATCCCAGTTTGCCTGGGGCTTCCTGGTTTTAGCACATGTGCTGGGAAATGCTTCAGTCCTGGGCAAAGCAGGGCAGTTGGTGACCCTACCTGAAAGTTACACAGGGGAGCTATGAGCCCCAGGAGAAGATGCCCTTTTCTTCTTAGGGAGGGTATAAGCCAGGCATCCTGAAGCCTAGGCACCCTCAGGCCAGGGCTTTGCTTTCTGGTAAGGGATGACACCTGCCTCTCAATCCCCTTCTTGAGGATGGAAACTAGACCTTGTCACCTAGTTCTAGACAGGAGTTCCTTGAGGCTGAGCTACATCTTCTTAACCTCTGCACACTCCAGTGCTCATCATAAGGCCAGCACCTGGTCACTCTTGAATAAATGCCAAAAGATTTTGCAAAGTATTCTGAATTAGGAAAGGCACTTCCATTTGCAAAAGACAGAAGTCAAACTAAACTGACTTAGGCCAAAGAAAAGGTGGCAAGGGTGATTATTAGCTCATATAGCTGGAAAGTCCAGAGGGTGGAGCTAATATCAGGCACAGCTGGTGGCAGACCCTCAGAAAGCCATCAGGAATCTGTCTCTCCATACATCATCTGCCTCTGTTTTCCTCCTTGTGTGTTTCATTCTCAGGCTCTTCTTGTGTGGTGCCAAAGATGGCTGCCCACAGTGCCAATGAGCAACCCCCATGAAAGAGAGCTCCTCTCTCCCAGTAGTTCCAGCAAAAGCCCCAGGGCTGGCTTTGATTGGCTAGTTTGGGTCACATGCTCATCCCTGAACCAATCATCATGACCAGGGAAATGGCACGTTCTGATTGGCTAGCACTGACTTATGTGCTCATCTTGGAACATAGGACTTGAAATATTGGGGGCCTGTCCTCATCTGAGCCACTTGGAGAAGGAGGTCTTCAAATTAAAATCAGAGAAAGGGGGGCAGGCTGAAGTCACAACTGTGTTTTACACACCCAGAACATGGTGAGTGATGGTCCCCTGATACCATCATGACGCACTGTGAAAAGTGGACCAGGGCAGAGGTGGAGTACCTGGGTCAGAGCCCACAGATGCGCTGGGGCCTTATGATGATCCGTGGCCTGCTGGAGGGTTGCTGAGTGGCCACTCCCTGCTGAGAGTTCAGCCACCTGGGCAAGGTAGGAAGGCATAAACCTGACCTCCCATATTTTCCCTCTGCTCTCTCTTTTGGCTACTCCAGGTTCTTCTGTGACCCAGTTGCTGGCCCGAGACATGGACAATGACCCCCTGGTGTTTGGCGTGTCTGGGGAGGAGGCCTCTCGCTTCTTTGCAGTGGAGCCTGACACCGGCGTGGTGTGGCTCCGGCAGCCACTGGACAGAGAGGTATGACTTGCTCATGCCCCTGCCCCAGTTCTCTCCTGGGGAGAGGAGGAGACTCTGGGGGAAGGATGGCCCACCATCTTTTGGAGTCTTCCTCTAAGACTCCATTCTGACGCTGAAGTGGCATCTTTCTGCCTGAATGGTATTCCTCTTCAAGGGCCAATGCTGGTGTCTGAACTTAGGGTTGGCATGGGTAGTTAGAGGTGTCTCCAAGCAAGCAGCTACATTGGAGAGGCAAGAAGAACAGTGACCCTGGGTTCATCCCTTGTAGAATGGGGCTCCATGGAGGGTACAAGTTTACCCCTACCCCAAGTAAATATTCCCCCAATATCCAGAGAAGCAGGAATTGATGGCATGGTAGCCCTTAGCAAGTTAAGGTAAAGGTGTGAACACATCCCCAACCCTTACCCTCTTCTTGTGTTTGAGGAAGGAACCATAGAGGTGTGTAGTGACTTGCTCAGTGTCACACAGCATCTTAGAGGCAGAGCCATGACTGGCACCCGGGATGCTTGACTTCTGTCTTTTATTGCTCTCTTAAATAAGGATCCATATTCCACACTGCTTCCCTAACCCAAAGGGCAATGCTAGTATTTTAGGGAAGCCTTTGGATGCCTGGTTCCAAGCAAGCTCCTAGGGCAATCCTGGAGCCCCTCCTGCCCCATTTAGGGCCCAGGACCCAGGACGCAGGATCTCAGCGCTGACTAACTTCCCCCCTCCCTCTTTCACTTTTCTTTCAGACCAAGTCAGAGTTCACCGTGGAGTTCTCTGTCAGCGACCACCAGGGGGTGAGTGTCCCCTGGGACCCGAAAGGCATGTTCCTGGGGGTCACAGGATTTCTGGGCCCCTAGGGTGGAAGAGGCCAGAGTCAGGTGGCAGTGCTAATTGCCTGCCTTTCTCTTGCCAGGTGATCACACGGAAGGTGAACATCCAGGTCGGGGATGTGAATGACAACGCACCCACATTTCACAATCAGCCCTACAGCGTCCGCATCCCTGAGGTAGGAGCCACTGGGGTCGCCCTTGGGGGTATCGAAGACCTGCTGCTCCCCAGACCACCAGGATGTACGTGAAGAGTCAGGTGGGGAGAGCAGCTCTGGCTCTTCTGCCCAGACCGCAGCCCAGGTGCCAACTCTGGGCAGGTTGGTGAACATGCTGGTACCCTGGGGATCGGGGCCCAGCCTGGGGTTGGGAAGAGCAGTTGGGCCGGTAGGTTGGGAGCCTCATGCTGGAGGCTGAACCCCACACCTCCAACTGGAGTCAATGGTGGAACAAGAGTTGGGAGAAGCAGGTGTTGCACCCTCTTTCCTTCCACTCATATCCAAATATGGGCCTTGGGCAGGGTGGGTGGGCAGGCCTAACACCAGACCTTCCTGCTTTGGCCAGAATCAGGTCCCTCCAGGGCTCAGGGAGCATACAGTTCTAGGAAGGGGCTTTTCCTAGCCCCACACTCTCCACCATGGTCTCCCAGGCCCCTGTACTGTGTACTCTGAGTATGTTTGCATGAGTCCATGCGTGTAAAATCAAGCCATTGCTGGTAATTGAGAAGTACAAATTATTGCATTACAAACGGTTCGTTAATAAGCTGGCTGCCAGCTCCTGATGGCACCAGGGTTTCCCACTGCTTGCAGCCCCTCGCCTGGGTGGCTGATGGCAGTCTTATGGTCTGGCAGTTAGTGATTCAAAGACTCTGAAGCGGGAGGGTAAAGGGCTTCTCGCTGGGTGTCCCTTGGGCCTGCCCTGGGGTTTTGGGCTGGGGTGTGGCAGTGAAGGGTTGGGATGGGAACAATGGGAGATAGAACCCTCTGGAAAGGCACGTTGGCACCATGTCATTTGAGTTCTACCCCCTTGGTCCAGTGAGTGATCAGGGAGTAAAAAGTCTTGAGAGAATATCATGATCAGTTCATGGATGAGACTGGGCATGGGAAAGTGACTTGCCCAAGGTCACATGGCTTTAACTTCGAGCCTCCTGGCTTCCAGGGCAGGCTTAGCCTGCCTCAAGGGTGACGAGATCTTGCTCATACACCCCACTCCCTGGCCTCTGTTCCTGAGCTGTGAGCCAAGGGTCCTATGCTGGCACCAGATGGAAGAGAGGACAGATGTGCAGGTGGGGATGCAGCGGAGACACCATGCCCTTCACCTGCCTGGGGCGGGAGAGAACTGGGGAGCCCGCAGTCCTAAACATGGGAGCACGGTGCCCTGAGCTGTGGCCAGTGTGCCCAGGGACTGCAGCTTGGCTCCTGCTCTCTCTCATTTGGAAGTCTCCCTAATTTAATTAAGGGTCTCTACGTGCCAGCCTGCACTCCGGGCCTGGGCTCAGAAACCAAGGGCATGGCTCAGAGTTAATGAGCCTTGGACCCATTGCTCAGCTGCCATCCTGGCAGGCATGGCTGCCCTCTGTCTTCCCTCTCATAGGGCAGCAGGGAGCCGCACTGGCAAGGGGACGAGGGGTCACATCCCTCCTCTCCCGCCCTTGGGCTGCGGGCCAGCCTTTTTCTCTCTCCTGCTTCAGGAGATGTGACTTCCAACACTCGGCCCTATTGGAATCCCCTGGGATTCTCCAAAGGCCTGTGCCTCCAAGGAGAGAGTCTCTTCAGTCATTCATTCATTTATTTAACAAATATTTATTGAATGTCTGCTGTGGGCTTGGCTCTGAGCCAGGCTGTCATTGTGCAGAGACCTGGGAGGCCGCAGGAATGTGGAATGACAGGAGTTAGAACTAGAGGCAGGAGACCCTGGGTCCAGCCCCTGCTCTGTTCCCAGCTTGGTGGGTGTGTTTGGGCATGTCACTTCACCTCTTTGTGCCACAGCCCTCCTTATCTAATGAAAACAAAGGGCAGGTGGATACAGTGGACTGCCTGATACCCCTCTCACAAGGAGAGGGCAGGCTGAGGGGCCAGCTGCGAAGGACACACCGTCCATGGGGGAAGGCCCATGTGGTTTACTTGCTCATGTGTAAACATCCCCGGTTGCTTTAGTGGCCTGATACTCGATGCCCTGCTTGGGGCTGCTCAGTGTGGCCAGTGGGGATGTGGTATCAGCTGGACGGAAGCCTGGCCACTCCTGATCTGAGGCATCTTGGCATTGACCAGCCCTGGCCTGGTGTGGTCACCTGAGCTGGAACCTAGCTGCCTGGCTCTGACCGCAGCTGGAGTACCAGCCCAGAGTCTACTGGCCCCTGGCCCGGAAATGAGCCCAGGATTTCCTGCCTGCATTCAGGTCACCCTGGAAACCCCAGGCCCCTGCTCTTTAGGGTGTGATTCAGCAGCAAAGGACCCTGCAGATGTGAACAGGGTGAGGATGCAAGCCAGAGAAATGGGGTAGGGGAGCACTGCAGACCCTGTTAGGCGTGAATGCCAGGGTCTGCCAGGGTGATCAGAGAAATCTCAGCAGGCTTCCTGGAGGAGGTGGGTTTCCAGCAGAGTCTGGCTGAGGTAAGCAGTGGTTGCTCTTGTGCTGTTTCGTAGGAAGAGAGAAACTGGAGTCAGGACACCTGGGTTCTAGTCTGCTGGCTTCAGGCCCTATAGCTTTCAAACTAGGGAGTTGAACCCAGCCCCTTCCAGGGCTGACATCACATGATCAGAGGACGAAACCCAGCAGGAGAAGCTCCTTCCCATCCTTCAGCACCTTATTGTTCTTCGAAGGATGGCGGAGAAGCTCTGGTGGCCGCCTCCATCCATTCAATTCCTCTCTTGGCCATCTCAGCCATCTAGGGTCCTAATAATGATGGAGACTATTGTGTGCAGAACCCAGGGATTGGCACAGGGAGTAAGGTACAGGGTGGCAAATCCAGGTCTATCTAAGGAAGAGCTTCCTAATAATAAGACTGCCCACACACACCCATGCACACACAGTCTGTGCCCCTGCCTTGCTGAGAATGTGTTGAGCTCCCCATCCCTGGAGTTATGCAAGCAGAAGTAGGAGGACCACTTCTCTCCAGCCATCTAGCACTGCGTGTTGGGGAAGTGATGAGTCAGAGGGTCCCAAACATGCCCCAGCAGAATTTCCCAGGGGACCGGTTAGGAAGCATATTCCCGCCCCCTGCAATTGTGAATCAGTAGGCTGGGGAGAGATAGCCCAGGAAGCTGCATTTTTAACAAATTCTTCTGGTAATGGTGAGAACAGCCAGGTCTGGGGAGCCTTGGAGGATCCCACTAGAGGTTTTCTGAGAGGTGCTGAGGGCAGCCCATCTTGGCTGTGAACTTTCAACCCCTCCATGGCTGCCTGGAGACGTGGCCCACCTGGACCCAAGTCCTCAGGCCAGGAAAAGCAGGGAATGGGAGGCAGTTCAAGACCAGGTATTGCCCCGCTGCCTGCCTCTCCTGGGCCCCCACTCCCTCTGAAAGCTTCTGCCGGGTCCAGCCCCCAGCTCAGGAGAAGCCGGGCAGGTGTGTGTTTGGGTTTGTTTGTTCTGGTTCCCCTCCTGCCCACCCCACTCCCCTCACTAAGCTGTTCTCCATGTAATTATCCATTTTATCAGGGTGAAAGGCCTGGCAATTCACTTGTTGAAGTCCTAACGAGGTAGCGTAGATGCTTTCAAGTCCGTAAAGAAAAGGGAAATCCTGCTAGAATTGGCAACTTAATTCACCAAGCCAGCCTCGACAGACCTCATTAAGTCCCCATGTATTCATTTCAAGCTAATGGCTGTCATGCTGACTGCTGTTTGATTTGCTGTAATAGACTTTTATGGCATTCCAATTTGCTCAAACGTGTTTGCCTGTGTCTGTGCCCAGCGGTGCTGCTCCAGTACCTCCGTTAGGGACGCGTACCTGCCTCACTGACCTTCAGCACTGCCCCCTCCCTGATCCTCCCAGGGCCACCCCCTCAGCCCTCCAGGGTGCCCCAGGGAGGTGACCCTGGTGCTGGGGTGTTTAGGCAGGAAGATGGATGTGAGGTTAGAAGTCAGGTGGTGCCAGGTGACTCACTGGGTCGGGGAATCTGGAAGACCTGCTGGAGTCTCAGAGATGGCTGTGTCCTTGAAGTTCTGACAAGTTCAGCCTTCTTAGCTGGGCAGTCTAGGCCTTTATCCATCTAGCATCAACCTACCTTTCCCAACTTATTTTTCAGTATTCTCTTCTGCTATTCCTTCATATGAACTCTCCTGTCAGCCATACAGCCAATTCAATGGCAGTGGATACATGTCTGTTTCTCTCTCTCTCTCTCTCTCTCTCTAACACACACACACGCACACATTGTACTTTTCTAACTAGTACTGGAGTTCAGCCTAACTCAACTCTGCCTGTCCTTCAAAGCCCACATCTCACCTACATGCTAGGATCTGACCTTTTTTTTTTTTTTTTTAATGAACACAACAAACATTTGTTGAACAGCTACTGAGCAGGATCAGGGATTCTGAGCTGACTTGGGCATGCAGGGTAGGAAAAAGATGCTACCATTTGCCAGCCATGTGACTTTAGACAAGTGACTTAACCTCTCTGGATTTCAGCTTTCTTATCTGTAAGATGAGCAACAATATCTGTCTTGCAGGATTGCTGTGAGAGAATGTAGCTAGGAAAAGTCCTTAGCACAGCCTGTGGCTCATGGTATGTTCAATAAAAGGCTGGTGATTAAGACCAAGATCTTTGTCCTTGGTGAAGGCAATTTTACTAAGAGAAAGATAAGTGAATGTCTAACTACATCTAAATGTATTAAATGCCACGGTAGCTTTGTATGTGCACAGTGTATTGTGAACAGCGTGGTCTGTACATGGGGGCTATTTGTTTGGGGCCTTAGAGGCTGAGTAGGAGTTTGTTAGAGAAAGAGACTATGGTGTCTATGAATATCATTCACTTTCTGGGATCCTATAGCTTATTTTCATATATTGGAATTTCCCAGAGGATAGTCATCTCTGATCTATGATTAGAGACACTGCTGAGGAGGGACAGTGGCTAGGTGGGTGTGTGTCCTTTGCAGGTCTCCACTGTTACCTCACGGAAATAAAGCTGGGCTGGAAGTGAGCCTCTGGGTCCCTGCCCAGGTCTCTGTGACAGGTGCTGCACAGATCCTTCTCCAATGGCCTCAGGTGACCAGCTTGAGGCAGGGATGAGGCTACTGTGGGGAAGGGCTAGAGCTGGGGTGAGATCCTGGGAGCCTGAGAGATGGAGGGTCCTCGCCTGAGCCTCAGTGCTGGCTGGGATCAGGGTCAGAGCCAAAGCCATGCCTCCTGGCCCTGGGCCCCACTAACCTGAACCACCTCTCAATGTCCCTTAACAAGGATGAAAGCTGCTCATTCCCTGTACCTCCTTACTAGAGATGGGAAGGCGGAGAGAAGGGTATCCCTGAATGCCATTTGTCAATGAGATCAAATACATAATTTATTTCTCTAGTGACAGTAATAATAAATTTATTGTTGTTGTTGGTTTCCTGTGCGCCCAACACTGTTTTCTGCATTGGATCTCAGGGAGCCCTCACAACCACCTCCTGGGGCAGCCGCTCCTGTCATTCCCATCTTCCTGAGACAGACACTGAAGTAGGACAGTTACATGGCATGCCCAAAGCTAGTCAAGGGATGGAGCCAGGATTAGGAGGCAGGCCTGGGGTGGCACGACTTTTTGACAAGTAGCTTCACTTCTACCTGCAAAGTAGAAATAATGATACCTGCCTTGCAAACATCACAGTGAGGATTAAAGTAAATGAGATCACTCACATAGAGTGCTCAGCCCAGGCCCAGGATAAGTGCGTGCTCAGGAAATGGTTGTGGCTGTTGTTTGCATGTCCATCTCTCCCACCAGACTAAGCAAAGACTGAGCTTGGTCATCTGTGCATCCTCAGCACCCTGCCCTGGGCCTGGCATATGGACCGTGCTCGGTGTCTTGAGTGAATGGAATTCACAAATGCAGACAGACATGCGGCAACCTCTGCCTCTTGGGTGGTGTGAGGACAAAAGGAGCATTTACATGAAGTGCTTTGCCTTGGCCAGCTGGTCTACCAAGGTGAGGGCTTCCTTATTGTGCATGGGCCAGGGCTGGGTGAAGAGCGATGAGGCCTGGCACTGAACTGGCAAGGGCACTTTCACATGTGCCCTGTACCCCACTTTCCTCCCAGGCACTGAAAGCATCCTTGCTCTCTGCTGGTCCCACTAGTTCCTGGATCTCAGCCCTGTCATCCTGTGTGCTTTGGCATGTGAGGAGCCCTGGAGTGGTGGCCAGACAGGGCCCAGAGTGTGCAGAGTTGGATTTGGTCCAAGAGGCCAACTTATTAGCACCCACCGCAGCCAGCAGCAGTGCCCCAGCTACCTTCCCGCATGGCATGCCTGTCAGATGCTGAATTATTTATAAACTGCATCCTCAGGTTGCAGCAAGAGGCTGGCGGGGAAGGTTCGAGGGGGCTCCCGCTGGCTTGTGCCTGCCGTGGCCCCCGAGGTGACAACTCCACTCATGAGCGTGTCATCTCCCACGCTAGGAGAGACAGCCTCTCGACAGGCCATATTAATTTATACCTTGGGGCCACGGGCCTTGGCGGCCCCTCTGCATCTATAACCATGCACCTATTGATCTGGGAGACGGAGACCAATAACTCATCTCAGGGGCTCTGGACTCCTGCAGGCCACAGCCAGAGTGGGTTTTTCTGGCTGAGCGGCAGCACCAGACGATGTCTCTATGGCCCTCGGCGACCACCCTGAGGTGCCTGCCCCTTCCCTGGTCTGTCCCCTCTGTCAGCACAGTGACCCATGCCTGGAGCCCTGCTCTCTCACAGCAGACAGACGCCATCGCCTGCGGCAGCCAGGACAGCACTCTGGGCTTGTAGTGGTGAATCGACATATGCTTGTGGGCAGAGCAGCAGGGCTTCCTACACAGTCCTAAGGGGTGTGTGTGTGTGTGTGTGTGTGTGTGTGTGTATGTTTGTGTTCTTATTTAAATAATATCATCTTCTGTGTCTCCCAGTGTTTTCATTATCTTTCATTTGTCCTCACAACAACTCTGTAAGTTAGGGGCGAATTATTCTTTCCATCTTATAGATGAGAGAAACTGAGGCCAAGACAAATTCACTGAGTTCTCCAAGTCCCCCAGAATCAGATAGGCCTGCAGCATCTTCCATCCTGTGTCCTGCCTCCCAGAGGGTCTTTTGAACTCATTCTCACCTTCCAGCATCTTTGCATGTATTGTTTTGCAATTTGCCATGGCCCGCTTTTGACTTGCCATAAGTTGGAGGGGTCAGGCCCTGATCCATCCCTGGCTGGGGGAAGCGACAGGGAACTCTGGGCCTCTTGCCCAGGCTCAGGGGGTCCAATGGAGAAAGTGCGCTCAGAGCCCACTGCTGGCTCTGTGCAGTGAGGACCATCCCTGCTGGGCATCACCTTGTAGCTCAGGACCCAGCCATGGTCATAGTGACACCCCTTCCTTGCGGCCTGCAGTGTTAGTGTGCCTCAGAGCCACCTCCATGATTTCAGTCATCAGCTGTGCACACAGCATTGTTTGTGAGAAGCAGGGGATGACCCCCTTCCCCTGCCCACACACACACAGGCTGAATGCCAGCCTGCTCCCCTTGCCTGCAGGGAAGATTCAACATTTTCTGCCACCTCCTTCTGGTTCTTAGGTGCCAAGGAGGGAGTCAATGGAGTCCCACAAAACCAGGACCCCGAGCTCGGCCCAGCCACACACTCGGAGGCTGCTTGCTTCCTCCTCCACACAGTGGGGTGAAGCCAAGGACCCCTCGTCCCTCATGTCCCCTGTAACACTACCTGCTTCCATGCCCTTTGGGGGCGTGGTCAAGGCTGTGGGCGTCTTCCAACACCCTCAGCACTAGGAAAGAGGACAGCACGGGAGCAGGAGATAGAGGCAGCCCAGCTGTAATTAAAATTATTATTTCGTTTTAATGGTAATAATGTTCTTCATTACATCGGTTTCCTCGCCGATTCTAGCTGGGAGTCTTTGGGGGCCCATATAATTCTATTGCAATGATGCGGGACCCTCTGCCATGAATACGAAGCAGGCGGACTGTGCGGAGCCCAGCTCTCAAGCATTAGGGATTCTATTGCACGCACCGGGACACCTTTTATTGTGCCCCCCGCCCTTTAAATAAAGAACCTCTAAATGGAAGGAGATGATAGCTGCCTGCTAGTTCTGCTGCAGTGTTGGGCTGTCAGCCTCGCACACCAAGTCCAGCTGCCATCTTTCAGCTCCTTTCTTTAAAATGGTCTCATTGCCCCCGTGGTAGGGCCTGTTGGAGGGAGGGTACAGGGTCTTCTGCCTGTATGCCTTTTCCTCCAGGCAGTGGGGCACCCCAAGTGGGGGGCAAACTTAGGAAACCAAGGGTCTAGAAAGGCCCCACCTCTGGTCAAGGGCAGCTTTGTATCATGAGAACCTGTGTTCATCTGTGACATGGGGACCAGACTTCTACTGCATTGTGATGGGGCCGTGCACATGTGAGCTCTAACTGCATACTGGGAGGCCATAAGCAAGATATTAGCCTCTCTGAGCCTCAGTTTTTTCATCTGTAAAATAGGGATACACTGAGTTGTAAAAGTTTAATGAGAGCACGTGTATGAATCACCGCACACATAGGTTGTACTTGGTAGTTGATGGGTATTACCTTTTTCTCTTTTTTTTTTGAGACAGGGTCTCACTCTGTCACCCAGGCTGGAGTGCAGGGGCATGGCATGATCACAGCTCACTGCAGCCTCAACCTCCTTTGTTCAAGTGATCCTCCCACATCAGCCTCCTGAGTAGCTGTGACTACAGGCACGTACCAACATGCCTAGCTAATTTTTGTATTTTTTTTTTGTAGAGACAGGGTCTCACCATGCTGCCCAAGCTGGCCTCAAACTCCTGGGTCCAGGCAGCCTGCCTGCTGCAGCTTCCTAAAGTGCTGGGATCATGGGCATGAGCCCTCTCTCCTGGCCTGAAGAGTATTACCATTGTTATGAAAAGCTCTGAGAACCTCAGGAAAGTTGCCTGAAAGCCCGAGGAGCTCGACAGATGGACTCATCCCCGTAGACTGATTGGCTGAAGTCAGGGCACTGGTGGTCAGGAAACTGACGTTCCAGTGGCAGTCAGGAAGTGTGTGGGAAACATAAACGAAGACATGGCAAGGGAAAAAAATGAAAGAGTCACCAAGAAACAGCTGGTGATAGGCCTAGAATGTTCCATGTAGACTCTGAAAATAGCACAGGGTGACCCTGGAGGTGACTTAATCTAGCCGCACACGCCGTGGGCAAGCAACACACTGAGTAAGGGTGAAGGATCTGCCCAGGGTCACCCCGCAATTAGTGGCAAAGCACAGGCCATCAAAGGTGGCTGGGGAAAATTCTCAGGAACTGGCTTCCAGAACCTATCAAACGGAGCCCAGCCCTGGGCCAGAGGCACAGCACTGCTTTCCCAAGTAAGGCCTGAGTGTCCAGAGCAGGGCTGGGATGAGGGTGCTCCCCTCTGGGCAGCTCTCCAAACCCCATGAGCAGTGGGCCTGGACTGCCTTCTTGATGCAGGTCACAGGTGTCCACAGGTGTCTGATCGGCCACCAGCATGCTGCTATTGTTCTTCCTGTTTCTGGGGGCTCTAGGGTTTTTATCTTGGTCCCTTCACTTATCCTAACAAGTTCGAGTATTGTCCGAACAGCCTGGGGACAGGCCTGGCAGCCCCTGTGACATGGAGGCCCACCACACAATGGGCTTGTTTTGATGTGTGTGCAGGCTGCCTGACCCACCTTGTTTTCTACCAGGAGGGGGAAAATGAGAGAGCGCAAGCTTTGAGTTGATGGAATTATTATAATTTCTCTGATTCCTTAGCAGCCTTTAATTACTTAGCAACTTTGTGGTGTTGGTTGGAAGCTGTGAGGGCTGGGCTCTCCCTCTTTATAATAACCTTAAGTGGAAGCCGCCTGTCCATTATTAAAAAGCCTGCGCTTCTCTCCAGATGAGATAATGCCACCGAGAGATGTCACCCAGGGCGTAATCACTAGATACAATGTAATCATCCCTACTCACTGTCTTCATCATCGATCAGCCAGCCCACCTCCCAGGCACAGGGCACTGCCAGCCCCAGAGAGCCCAGTGCCCACTCACGTCCTTGCCGCAGAGGCTCAGGGTGGTCCCCTCTCCCAATCCTGCTCCCAAGAGAGGGAAATGGTGTGGGAGGCCTTTTGCCACTGACCCCTTCCGATCCCTGCACCTCCCAGTCTGAGCCCACGCCTCCCACCATTGCCGACACAAACCCTCCATTTCAGAAATCCATCCCATCCGTGTGAGGCTTTGAGCCCCTGGTGTTCCTGTCATTCCTATCCTCAATACCAAGTGATCACTTTCCTGCCAGCCAGCCTTTGTTCCTGCTGCGCCCTCCCATGAAATGCTGCCATCCAAGCCCACAGCACCATCTTCCTTCCTGCCATGAGCCAAGCCCAACACTTGCTTCCTCAGAGCCATCCCGTGGGAGAGATAGGGAGGTTGGTCCTTTATCCCCATTTTACAGAAAAGCAAGCCAAGTGCTAGTGATGTCAGAGCACATATCCCCTTCAGAAACCGCTGCTGAGCACTGACCTCAGGCTCTTCACTTAGTCCTCTCTCCTCTGGATTTGGAGGCCCAAGTCTCTGTTCCTTGTACCCACCCATCTGAGCTTCTAAACCCCCCTCCCAGGTGGGCCCTCTGCTTCTTGACCTTGGCCCAGCCTTTCCTTCCTGGGGTGGCCCCTGGCCCCCCACCTGCAGACAGCAGAGGTCGTCTGCCTGTGCACAGTAAGACAGGTGCAGCTCAGCCCGGAGTCTTGGGCGAGTCACCTCACTTCCAGGGCTCGGCTGCTCCTCTGAAATGGGACTGCTCGACCTGGGCCTGTCCACTCCATGCTGTCTGGAGCCTCATGCCAGTGGCATGAATTAATTCCTGGAGTAATTTTTCTGGCAGGTCCCCACAAGCTTACACAGGTTTTGTTTTGTCTTATTTTTTGAGGAAATGTATTACTTAAGCTTACACATGGAGAAGCGAGCACTCATAAATATTCAGCTTTGAGTGATTGCAAAGTGAATGCATTTGTATAACTGCACCCGGATGGAGAAGCAGAGCCTCGCCAGCATCTAGAGATCCCACTGTGCCTCTCCCTGTCCCTCTCCCTTCCCCTAAAGGTAGCCACTGCCCTGGCTTCTAACCCCGTGGCTTGCTTTTGCCCATTGTCATTTTATTATGTCCATTCCAGTGGGTTTCTGTTATCATGTAGGCCCCTGGGAACAGGCAGCCAGCTTCCGCTTGGGAGCCACTCCCCACACTGGTTAGGAGTACTGTATTAGGAGTACCGGCCAGGCGCGGTGGCTCAAGCCTGTAATCCCAGCACTTTGGGAGGCCGAGACGGGCGGATCACGAGGTCAGGAGATTGAGACCATCCTGGCTAACACAGTGAAACCCTGTCTCTACTAAAAAATACAAAAAGCTAGCCAGGCGACATGGCGGGTGCCTGTAGTCCCAGCTACTCGGGAGGCTGAGGCAGGAGAATGGTGTAAACCCAGGCATCGGAGCTTGCAGTGAGCCGAGATTGCGCCACTGCACTCCAGCCTGGGCAACAGAACAAGACTCCATCTCAAAAAATAAATAAACAAATAAAATAAAGGAGTACCACAGGCGAGTTTGAATCCTCTTACCACTTACATCTGTGTGTCACTGGGAAGCTTACTGTCTCTGATCAAATGTGTGTGGTGCTGACACAAGGTCACCACTGTGCAGGTGACATGGGACAGTCCGCCTATACATTGCATGCACCGGGGGAGCTAACCCCTGTGGTCATTACCTTGAGACACTGTCTCTCCCTCATCCAGGGTCATCTTTCAGGTGGATACGGAACTGCCTAGGCACTGGGATAAGAGGCTGGATGGGTGAAGGGGAATCCCAGGGAGGTGAATGGGATGGGGGAAAGTTGGATTGAGAGGAAGGAGAAGGGAAAAAAGGAGAGGGGTCTTTTCCCCTCATACTGTCTCCTTCCATCCTCAGTGTAGTCCTTCCAGTTGGTAAGAAAGGTGTGATTCTCTCCATGTTAGAGCTGGGGAAAAACACCCAGAGAGGTTAAGTGACTTGTCCAAGATCACACAGCTTGTCTCAGAGCTTATTGCTCTTGTCTGCCCCCCAAAGCAAGCCCAGATGCATTTAACCCCCAGAGTAGCCACTCAGGGTTTGGGGTTTACTGCCCAACTGCTGCCTTTAGAGGAGCCGGCCCTGAGATGAGCAGGTGGAAGCAGGGAGGGTGTTTGGTTAAGGGAGGGATTCATGTGAGATGACCTTTATTGTGTTCCAGCACCTTCAGCCTCCCACAAAGCTGCTGTTCATATCAGCAACCCAATCTCAGTCCTGCATGGGAAAACACAAAAATCTTTAAAGGCTTCTTAGCGGCTTGAACTGATTGTTTTTTTCCTTTCCTGGTCAAGGCTGGGGCAGGGCCAGGGCAATAGGAGAAGAATAATAAATTCTTCTAAAGCATTGTCTTTCTCCTCACCTCCCCCAAACCATCAGATCCCTCAAACTCAGGGACTACCAAACCTTAGAAAAAATATTCCGCCCAACACAGCCCAAAAGATGGAGATGGAGGGAAATGCAATAGCAGCTATTGGGGTGGAAAGCTCTAAATGGTGTGGAAGTAATGCCTAAAGTGTGCTGGCGATTACAGACATTTCCACAGAGCCACACTCGGGAGGCATGGGTCGGCGTCAGCAGCCAGGGGAAAATAAATAAATAAGTGAGCAAGCCTCGGAGATCCCGTTTAACCATTGCCGTGCAGAAGGGAGGGATGGGGCAGGTCACTGGTGAGGGGTAGGAGGAGGCTCATTCATGTATTCTCCATCCATCCATCTATTCATTCAAATGTATTGAGTCCCTGAGACGTGCCAGGGATGTTGCAGAAACCTTTCTGTGGTGCTCTGAGACTGACAACCAGAAGCCCAGAAGGCTGGCAGGGTCTCATCCCGGCCCCCTCTCCAGCCTCCCCTTAAACATTCCTTCCCCTGCTCTTCTGTATTCCTGCACCTCCACTTTTTTGGTGGTCCCCAAGGGTACTATGCCACAGGGCCTTTCCACCTCCCTGAAACAAATCACCCTCCCCGTTTTTCATGAGCTCCCAACTTCCCCTGGGATCTTCCATTCCTGATTCATCTCTCCTCCCAATGCAGAAAGATTCTTCTGTTCTTGGGCTTTCAGAGCACCAGAGCTCCTATAGCTTTGACCTTGGGGTGTAATTACTCACTTATATGCAGGACTATTTGATCACTGTTAGCTTCTCACAGGTGACTGTGAGCTCTGTGAAAGCAGGGGCAGGGACATGTGGCTTTCCACCGTGGATGGACCCCTCAGGGCCTGGCACCCAGTGGGGACTCCGTGGATTTGTTGCATGATGCAGTCCCTGCCCTCAGGGAGCTTCCTCCTCCTCCTCTGTAGCCCATATCCTTTAAGAGAGAAATTCCATGAACCAGCCCTCAGTGTGCTCTCTTTCAAGACCCATGCTGAAGGTAGCTCAGAAGTGCGGTCCGAACTCCCTGCCAGGCCATGGGAGAAGGGCCGAGTCTGGCCTCATCAGAGTCAAAGACAGCTGGTGGCAAAATGAGGATACCTCACTCAGGGCTACTGGAGGAAATCGTGTCATCTAATGGGGCTGGAGCATGGTAGGCAGAGTAACGCCCCCTTGCCCACCAAAGAGGGCCATGTCCAAATTCCTGGAACCTGTGACTGTGCGACCTCATGTGGAAAAGGGGATTTTGTGGTTAAAGGCCTAGAGATAGCTTATCTCTGTGAGGCCCCTGTAATCACCATGGTACTTCTAAGAAGGAGATAGGAGGGTCAGAGGAGAAGACATGACAGTGGATGCAGAGCTGAGTGGGGGGGATCTGAGGTTGTTATGCTGCTGGCTTTGAGGATGGAGGAAGAGGACAGGAGCCAAAGAATGTGAATGTCCTCTAGAAGCTGAAAAAGGGAAGGAAACAGATTTCCCTTGGAGCCTCCAGAAGGAATGCAGCCTGTGACACCTGGATTTTATTTTCTTTTACTCTTTACTTATTTACTTTTTGAGACAGTCTTACTCTGTCATCCAGGCTCTAGTGCAGTCTCAGCTCACTGCAACCTCTGCTTCCTGGGTTCAAGTGATTCTGCTGCCTCAGCCTCCTGAGTGGCTGGGATTACAGGCGTGCACCACCATACCCAGCTAATTTTTGGATTTTTAGTAGAGACTGTGTTTCACCATGTTGGCCAGGTGGCCTTGAACACCTGACCTCGAGTGATCTGCCCACCTCGGCCTCCCAAAGTGCTGGAATTATAAGCGTGAGCCACTGTGCCCAGCCGACACCTGGATTTTAGCCCCCTGAGGCCCGTGTTGGACTTCTGACCTTCAGAACTATAAGGTGATAAATCTGTGTTGTTTTAAGCCACTAAGTGTGGAGTAACTTGTTACAGCAGCCACAGGAAACTGATGCAGAGTGCTTTGGAGGCAGGGCAGTGGGGCATGCATTCTAAAGTGCACCCCTGCAGCACCCCCAGGCTCTGCCTCCCTTGCTTCTCTGTGGCCCTTCAGGCAGGAGGATGGAAGCAGGTTGTCTGCACAACAGTGGGAGGTTGGTGGTTGTTGGGAACAATCCACGAGGGCCAGCCGTGAGCAGAGCATCCGGGACTGGGGAGGGCAGCTGCCTGGGAAGGGGCCCCATGGAAGCCAGGAGGGGTGGAATGGGAGAGTCCAGGAGCCCAGAGCTGTTAGCTGCCGGCAGGAACCCATGCCGTAGGTGTGGAGAGAGGGAGAGCTGGCAGGTACGGGGTGCTGGGGGTGCCACGTCCAACAAGTGGCCACCACGCTGCTGGGACACCACAGAGGAGGCTTCCGCAGGGGCCTGAGCATCCGTGACCCTCCTGGGAAACCTGGCTTCTTGGCAGCAGCCCAGAAACCAGAGAAAGAGGAGTCCCTGCTTGGTTTGCTACAGCAGAGTGGGAGAAGCATGCTGGAGTGTTGCTTCCATGTGCCGACCCCACCCTCATTCATTCATTCATCTACTCACTCACCAAACATTGCCTGAGGGCCTGCTGGGTGCCAAGCCCATGCTTGGTGCCGGGGATACAAGAGGCATGAGACCTGGTCCCTGGCCTCCAGCAGATAGATCCTGGCTGAAAGCCTTCACCCGTAGCAACAGGATGCAAGACCCAGTGCTTGAGGACCCAGAAAGCCATCAGCAAAAGCTTGGCCCTCTGCATCACTGAGGGGTGGAGCAGAGGGTTCACCCATCCCAGCTTTGGTGCTACAAGAAAGCCGGGCCCTGCCCTGGTTCCCAAGCCCCTGGTCCTCCTGTGGCATGTATCGAGCACATCTTCCTCCAGGTGGTAGAATTGGGTCAGATGAGCTTCAGATGAGCCTGGCAAAGTGGCTGTCCCTGTCCTGTCCCACCCCTGCACTTGCCCCCACTGCAGCATCCAGCGCTCACCTGCTGTTCTCCACATGGGCCCGGGAGGCAGGAAGCAGGGACTGCCTGGGTCCGAGGTGAGAAGAGGGACCTCCCCTGTTTCTGAGCTCTCTACCTGCTTCTCTATTTCTGAGGTGGGTGGAGGCCTCAAAAGATGCAAAAGGGCTGCCTGAAGTTAGGGGCCTGAAGGAGGAAGGGGCAGGGCACAGGCCCAGCATGGGTTCAGATAGACCATTCCCTGCACGGTCCTCCTTCTCCAGTTTCTGCTTATACCGCGTGTCTGACACCTCAGACCTCTTAGTCGCAAGCTCCAGGATTCACAAATGATAAAAAATGGGTCTGCATCTTATCATTTCCTTGAACTTCTAAAGCCCAGTGGTACTGTACGGAGGGGAAACGCTGAACAGCAATAATAATAACGATCATGGAGACCGCACGCATTACTCAGGTGCTTTTTATAACCAATCTGTGGCCAAGGCATTGGGATTCTCCCCCTTTTAAAAATGAGGAAGCTCCCAGCACTTTGGGAGGCCGAGGCAGGTGAATTACAAGGTCAGGAGATCAAGACCATCCTGGCTAACATGGTGAAACCCCGTCTCTACTAAAAATACAAAAAAATTTGCTGGGCATGGTGGCGGGCGCCTGTAGTTCCAGCTTCTTGGAGGCTGAGGCAGAAGAATGGTGTGAACCCGAGAGGCGGAGCTTGCAGTGAGCCGAGATAGCGCCACTGCACTCCAACCTGGGCGTCAGTGCGAGACTCCATCTCAAAAAAATAAAATAAAAAAAATAAGGAAGCTGGGGCTCAGAGAGGCTATCTTGCCCATGTCACAGAGCAGAGATGGGATGTGGACTCTGTTAGTCGCCCCCTTCGCCCCTTACCATGCTGTGCTTCTGTTGACCAAGGGCTGGGCTGCAGAGGTGTTTATTCTCAAATGTCGGGTGCATGTGGCCAGGGTTCTCAGAGAATCCAGCAGATGACAGACCATTGTGAGAGTGGTGTGGGCTCGTAGGGCAGGATGCCTGCGCTGTGGCACCTTGCAGTCTTCCTGAGGTCTCCCGCCACCCCTCTCTCTCCAGCCCCACCCTAGTGCCCTAGGTCAGTATAGGACAGAGTAGGGTGGGGATGCCAGACACCTCTCTCAGTCTTAGAGAGCCAGGCTGGGCAGCTTGTTCCTGGAGAGACAGCCTCCCGCCCCTGCACAGGGCACGCACGCGTGCACACACCTCAGCTGCCACAGCTGCCCTGCCTCCTTCTGTCCCGGGTGTCTCCCTCACGGGTCAATGCCCCCAAGTGCTAAATCATGAGCAAATCGGCCACAGCCAGCGGGAGGCCAGCAGGACACAGGGAGGGGATGCTGCCATCAAGGCCATTAGCACTGAGTTGGCCAGGTCGATGCAGCACAGCTGATTGGAAGAGAGCAGCCCAGCCTCCTCCTCTGGGCCCTGTGTGTAGCCCTCCGAAGTGTGACATGGGATGGGACACTGTGGGATGTGTGTGCTGTCTGATCATTCACTGGGCACGCACAGTTCATGGCCTGGATGCTTGGTTTTGTCTCCACGTGAGAACAATGTCCACATGGGGACAGCTTCTCCCATGCCTGGGGTGGTTTAGAGGTATTCCATCTTGAAGGTAGCGGAGAAGCAAGACCAGGGCACCAGGAGTTAGCCAGGCCTGGGTATGAATTCTGACCCTGCACAAGTGATTTCGCCTCTCTGAGCTTCAGTTTTTCTCATGTGTAATGGGGACCATTGCAAACCTTATAAGGCTTCTGCAATGCACATGAAGCGCTTAGGAACATGACTTTCCTTCCGCAGGAGACCCTTGCACATCACTTCCAGCATAGGAGAGGAGAGACCAGCTTGCATCCACCTGGACCCTTTTGGCTGGAGCAGATCTCGTCTCCCTGGTCCCCATGGCTGAACTGGGATGCTTCCATGTGCTTGAGGGCCTCTCATCTCGTCTCTCTGGGCCTCAGTTTACCCATCTGTGCAGTGGGGTTAATAACCTTGGCTCTGGCTAGCTTCCTGGCTGGTCAGTGTTATAAGAAACACATGTGCCAAAGGGTGTGTAATGACGTGGAAACCAAGAGTCCAGCTCCCCAGGCCGTGGCCTGGCTGAATAATGCCATTATGCCATGGCACTGAGAAGGGTCTGGTAGCATTCCTGTGCCCAGGAAGAGAAGACAGGGCTACTGTGACAAGAAAGACCATCCTGCGGTATGTCACTCCACCTCCAGGCCTCTTGGGACTTGGGTCTTGGTGTTCTCTCCCTAAAGAAAGTCATGGGTCAATCAAATTCTAACCGTTAATGTAGAGGCAGGGCATATGTTGGTAAATTGAAGCCCAGGACCTCAGTGCCCCCTCGGCCTGGCCAGTGCCTTGGGACAGGTCCCTTCCCATAACTCCCCCACGGAGCTGAGCAGTGACTGTCAGGCAGGCAGGCCCGTCCCTTCTGCACGGCTGGCCTTGCAGCCGGCCTGCGGCAGACACGGCTTTTTTGTTTTTGGTTAAAAAGCCTCATTGGAGCGTTATGATATTGGAATGTGAAGGGTAATTGAGCTGAAAGCTATTCTCTTCCTGCGACCAGCGCGATAGGAGTGATTGAGGTGCCTGGGCCTCTGCAGCAGCCTGGGAATCCTGATGAAAGGTCTGTGTAGAGATGGGGGTCTATTGGCAAGGAGTAGAGCCAGGCCCCCATAACCCTGTTCCCCACCCTGGGGGCCCAAGCCTGCCCTGCAACATACTCCCCTGGGACTCTGAGCTGCCAGGCCTCCGCCCACCTGGGGCAGATAGCCAAAGCCCCCACAGGCTGGGGATGTGGGAGGGTCCCTGATGATAGGTCTTTGAGCAGGTGGACGGGGCACTGCACTAAAACCAGCAGAACAGGCTGTTTCCTGCGTCCCCAAGCCCCCTGCTCACTGCTTTGTCTTTGGTTAGCACACGTCTGTTTCCCCTGTTCTATGGGAGGGTCTCTCTCTCTCTCTACTTTGAGTCTCTCTTCTCCCCTGTTCTACTCCACCTCTGCCAGTATTTGGACAACCCCAGTGTCTTCTCAGCCATATTTTAACACACACATGAGTCAGCTGAGCATTTGTTAAAATGTGGACCCTGATTCAGTAGCTCTGGGTGAGGCCTGAGACTCTGTTTCCACCAAGATCCCAGGCAATACCAGTGCTGCTGGTCCTCCCACCTCGCTTTGAAGGTTCTAGGAAGCAGCCAGGGCCATGGGCCAAGCAAGAGTGACCCAGATGTTCAACACAGGACTCAGCTGGGAGGGACCCACCCAGGGTGACAACAGCCAGTTCAACAGCCAGTTCTGGAGCAGGGCGGCCCTCTGGGGTCGTGCATGTAGTGCCCTGTACGGGGAGGAGAGCGCTGGTGAGATGCAGCCCAGCACTGTTCACTGCTCAGGAAGCTGCGTATCCTGGAGCGGGGTGGCCTTGTCTGGAGGAAGGAGCATGCTTTTCTCCGCACGGAGGGGCCATTTGCTCATGGAGCTGTGCACTCATAGGGCAGAGTCCACTCTGAAGGGTATGTTTTTCTGTGTTGTCACAAAAGCACCAGATGGCATGCTTCTGCATACCCCTATTCCTCCCTCCATCACACATCCTTCCGATCTCAGAACATCTAGCAGAATATGGAAATCAAGGAGAAGGGAAACTAGAGTGTATCACACTCATACTTCAAGACTGTCTCTCCCTTACTCACCCCCAGCTCCACCTGGCTAGGTGGCTCCAGGCCACTTGAGCCCTACAAGCCCAAGAAACAGGCCCTTTCCTGCCTCCCACCTCCTCCTCACCCGCTGAACTCAGCTGGAAGGGTTAAGCTAGGACAGGCCTCTCTCACCCAGCCTGGGGTGAGAACAGGTCTGCTGCAAGGAGAAGGTGTCCTTAAGGAAACAGACTCTGACCCACCCCAGCCTGCAGCTTACCCCTTCTCCCCTAGCATATGCACGCACACACACACATACACACACACACACACACACTCCCCAAACTCTGTCTCTGCCTGGCCGGTTATTAATTGCCATGCGGGCTGAGCTGAATGGGTCCCATTAATATGTGCTTCAGCAGCTCCTAGGAGCCTGGGCTGGTGCTGGGATGCCACAGCTTATCTCTGTCAGCCAGGCTTTCCTTACACAGGACTCCACTGGCATATAACAAGCCCTCCTTGGGGCCTCTGGACCCATCGGCCAGGCTGGGTGAGGAGAGAGAGGCCCACCTCTCCTGGCTCTGTCTGGCCAGCTCAGGCCTGCCTCTCACACTGCCAGTGCCCACAGTGGGGCCTCTCGGCAGCCAGAGTCACAGTCCCAGGACAGGTGAATAGACCTCTGTAGACTGCCAAGCCGTTCTCCACCCCCGCCTGGCCTAAAGCACCCCCTTTCCACTCTGTGTTGTTTGCCGAGGACCGCAGGGACTGTGCTGTCATTCTTGTTGCCTGGCTGGCATGGCTTTGGGGGGCAGGTGTGAGGCTGGGTCTCTCGAGGTCTTACAGGTGAGCAGAGCTATCACATCTTTCTCCCTCTTTCCCAAGCACATACCATTCCGACAGCCTCTCATCTCACATGTCCCCAACAAGGGTTGGCATTCACAGCCTTCGTGACCATCAGAAGAGGGAGGAGTCGGAACGCTCACCTCCCCAACCTTCTGTCCGACCAATGCACAGGGTCCTGTGCACAGTTCATCCTTACTGAACGTGTCCCATGGGCCAGAAACTGTGCTCAGCACTTTCTAGGCATGGTTTCATTCTTCAACCACCTTGGAGGAAGGCTCATTCAGTCTTCGTATCACGCAGATGAAAAAGCAGAGACCCAGAATGTGACTGCCCCCGGTCACACAGCTGGCCAGCAGACCCTAGAATATGCATGACACATAGAGAACCTGTTTGAACACCTTGCTTTGGCATGAGGCTCTTGGCTTTGTGGCAAGTTCAGGCATCTCCACATCATAAGAAAATTCTTCCTATGTCAAGCTGGCATAGGCTTCCCTGCCATTTGCACCACACGGGTCCATGTTTGCTGGCTGGGATAGGGTCTATGACAGTGCACCTCTGAGAGGCTGCCACAGGGTTGAACCCAGCCCTTGGGCCCAGTAGCAGCAGCGTGTGAACCTCTGACTAGCTTGTAACTGGCTTACCAGGGTTTATAAAGAGCAAAGAGGCCTCAGAGCTGTCCTTACTTTGCCAAGACTCCCCCAGCTGTGGACCCTTGGGCTGCATTCCAGCTTTTTGCCAGTGCAAACAATCAGTGTCCCCTCATTCCCTGCATAAGGTCATAAGCCCAGCATCACCTCTTCATGATTCTCAACCTCCACTGACACCCACATGTCTCTGAAAATATTGTATTTTCCAATTCTGAGATGCCCATTTGCCCCTTATTTTAAAATATATGCAGTTGAGATGTGTCTGAGTTAGTCACCCACAGCCTTTGCCTGCACAAATAGTAGCCGCACTCACCCCACTAGAGTGACTGCTCTGTGCTCTTTAGCCTGACCCTGCCCTTGGGAAAGTGGGCATGGCTTACCCTTCTCAGCCCTAGGGTAGGGATGGGGAGCCAGGCTGGGTAGGGAGGGGGAGCTGAGGCAGGGGCTGAGGAACAGAGAGCATCCATGGGCCATCACTGCCCTTGTCTTCCTAGCCATAGACAACACCCATATTTGGCACTTCCTGTGCAGGCAGGAAGTGGTGACATTTTTGACTCCTGCACATAGATTGGTTCTGTGTCATCATGGTACCTCAGGGTCAGCTTTGGACCAAGATCTTCTTTATTCCCTTGGTCTCTGAATGTGTGATTCAGAGCCAAAGAGGGGAGCAATAGTGTCAGTGTTTCCATTCTGCTCACAAATTTGATTTTCTAAGGAGTTGAAGAGTTTGGGGCTGGACTAAATGTCTCTCAGTCTTGTTCAAAAGACCCTTAGTCCCTAGGGAAACTACCAGCCAGCTCCTCCCAAACATGGGGAGTCCTTCAGAGAGACCCCACAGCAAAAGGTAGAAGAAGCTGTTTGGGAGCCAGGAAGAGGGGCTGAGACTCCTCCAAGGGCCTAAGATGGGGAACTGAGTCAGCTTGAGGCATCAGGATCTTTGGAGGGAGCCCAGTCAGCCTTCTCCTTCCCCCACAACAGCCCTTCCCAGAAGCCCTTGGGCAAGGAGCCTCTAATTGATGAACTTGTTCCTCTGTAGCTGTCACACGTCTTCAGTTCATTACAGCCCCATCTGCCTCTCACAGAGACTGCTCTCCACCAGCCTCCTGGCTGCATCTGAGGGAGACAGCGCCTGCAACCGAGCAGCTGGGCTCTGAGGCCTCGATTACCTTGGAGAGTCCAATCAGGGTAATGGCAGGCCCTTCTTTAAGAGCACTGAGCGTCAGGGGTGGAGGGGAGCTGGTGGAACTTGGAGAGGTGAGTTAACCCTTAGCCTTCCAGATCCAGAGGCTGGGGCCACAGCCGGCACACCCCATGGCAGAAGCCCTCCCAGGGAGGCCCTCTCTGAGGTCCACTTGTAACTCCCTCTGGGGCTGGATGGAGACTCGGGCAACCTGGCCTTTTGAATCCCCAGTCCTGAGCTTTGCTTATACTAAGGACTAGGACCTCCTGATGAGTAGGATTAAGTTTGATGTTGGCAAGTTGTTTTGTTTGTTTGTTTGTTTGTTTTTAGACGGAGTCTCACTCTGTCATCCAGGCTGGAGTGCAGTGGTACAATCTCAGCTCACTGCAACCTCCGCCTCCCGGATACAAGCGATTCTCCTGCATCAGCCTCCCGAGTAGGTGGGATTATAAGCATCCACCACCATGCTTGGCTAATTTTTTGTATTTTTTAGTAGAGATGGGGTTTCACCATGTTGGCCAGGCTGGTCTCGAACTCCTGACCTCAAGTGACCCACTCACCTTGGCCTCTCAAAATGTTGGGATTACAGGCGTGAGCCACCTGCGCCTGGCTGAGTATCTTTAATTGTCTGTGTGTGCCCAGCACTGTATCTGGCACTGTGGGTGTGAGGCTCTCCCTGTGTTCTGGCCTTTCCTGGGTGGGACCACGTCTTTGTAGACCATGGATTGCTGCCACTACCTGCCCCGAAGGCAACTTGGAGAGGTGGCGTGGTGTGCTCCGGAATCACAAGACCCCTCCGATTCTCATCCTGTTTCTGCCATCAGTCAGGTGACTTTGAGTGTCACTTATTATCTGGACCTTGGCTTCCTTGTCTGCACAATGAGGACAGGAATGCCTCTCTGCCACCTCACAGGGTTAGGCTGTGCCATGCTGTATTTAGCCTTTGATTTTATGGGTAATAAATTCAACAAATAGTCGAATACTCATTGACTTCTGGGATATGGAAGACACACAAATGAAACACCGCCCTGCCCCCCAGAAGCCTGAGGTCTAATGAGGGAGACAAGTAGAAACCCACACAATTGTGACCCTAGGCTGGCTGGACACAAAACACACACACACACCCCAGCTGGGGCTGCAGAGGCCAGAAGGCACTTAGTTGGGGCAGCCTAAGTTAAAAGCGCAGGTGATTAGAGGTATGTGACACAGGACCCAGCACATCCCAGTCAGTGGTTTGGATTTTCTCCTCTTAGGCACTGGAGACATTGGAGGGCTTTGGGGTCAGGGAAGGATACAGTTGTAGCTGTGCTTTTGGGAGGGGTTTCTGGTGGCTGCAAGGACAGTAGATGGGGTGGCAGAGCAAGACATGCAAATAAATACTCTCTCCCCCAGCCCACTGTCAACACCAGCTGTCTAAATCTATAACTCTGTTCTAGGAAAGAGATCTCATCCCACTTCCCATTTCCCAGCATTATCTTTTCCTGAGGTTTCAGAAAGCAGCTCCTTTGAAGCTCCCACTGTCCCCTCCTCGTTCCTGGCCAGGGTCTGAATTTTAATTATCCTATTTTCTTTACTGATTTTATGATAAACAGCCCAGTGTTTTCCCACACATTTCCTAAGTGTGTCAGGCTGTCCCTTGAGGCACTGCTGCATCCCTTTGCTCCGAGATGCCCAATCTTGTCCCCATCCTGGATGCATGATTGTCCCCAGATCCTACTAGTTCCTTCCAAGTGGCCAGCATATTTCCAGCCCACCCCTGATCCATAAACTTTGGAGGCAAGTGTCCATCATCTCAGGCTGAATCTGGGTCAGGCTGGCTCATAAACTAGCCCACGGAATAGGCCCCTCAACTCCACCACAGTTCACTTGTCCTGATTTTTCACAGTTTTCTTGCCACTCTCATGTCTGGGGGTACTGGCTGCCCCTAGCAACCACCACAGCACTATCGCTGCTGAGAAAAACTTCCCATCGCTGCGGAATCCCTGCAGCCCCATCCTTGCTGCTGCCCTCAGTCAAGACAGTCTTTGCTACTGATACAGAAATGAAATAATTCTACTTAAAACTCTCTGATCCCTACACTTTATTGAAATACCTTTCATTCCTAAAGCTCAGAAGAATCCTACCAGCTTGACAAGCAGACCTACCTGCATTTCCAGCCCAGTTCTGCCACCACGCCCCACATCAGAACCAAAAGTTAAACTCATGTGACGGTCAGAGCCACTTCCCTGAAATGTTGAACCCCATGACATTTTAAGGTTCTTTCCTCTGCCCTGACTTCTGCTGTCCAGTGGCTCTGTTCTGAGAATGGCAGTTGCTGCCTGTGCTGGACCCTGAATATATGACAGGTTTGGACATTGGTATAGTCCCAAAATATTGTTCCAGACCAAGGAGCAAGGCTTGGGGATCTGTGGGATTCATTCTTGCTCCAAATTTCAAGGTCCTGGAGGCCCCACCTGGCTTGGACAGGCCAAGGGAAGAAGTTCTTCCAGCCGAGGAAGCCAGTCATTCCTGGCCTAATACCTGTAGAGACCCCGTCTTCCCCTCCCCATGCAGGCTGCCAGGAGAGGGCCCCTGGGGGCTGGGCTCACTTTGCCTGTGCCCTCCGCGGCTCTTCAGGGAAGCATGGCTGACTGCCTCCTCCATGCCCAGTCTCTTCCATCCAGACTGCTCATTGTACTTTTTATGGCTTGGAGCTGGTGGTTTATGGAGCAGGAGAAAGACAGCAGTAGGACTGAAGGAAGGGCAGACTGGTTAGGGGCGGGTAGATGGTGCTTGTAACCTCTGGGTAAGCCCAAAGACACTGTGTAAATTACAGCCAGTGTCTTGTTCCGGGCCCACTTTGCATTCCTGATCAGGTCTCCGTGTTCTACCGGGAGGAGGGTGAGCTCTGATTCCCTCGCACAGGGCTCAGCCCCTCCTGCCTTCCCAGCCTATTCCAGTGGTGAGGTGTCTTCAGAACCATGAGCACCAAGAGTCAGCTCCTCCTACATGAGCCTCACTTCCAGGCTTAGTGGGCTTTGTGGCACCGTAGAAGGCTTCACTCCGCATCCTAGAAAACGCCAAGGAAAACACCTCATGGTGAGGCCACTCAGGGGGTCTGAAGAAGTGGGAAGAAAGCTTCGTCCATGGACAGACACCCTCGCAGTGGCCTTTCACCATGAGGAGCTCTGTGGGATAGGACCTGACCTGTGTTCTGCCTGGTAGCCAGTTCTGAGTGTTCCCCAGGCCAGTGGCGACTGTTCCAGGCTGGCTAACTGGAGGAGACAGACCCTGATGTGAGCCCCAGGGCAGGGACTTGGTTTATCTGCCAGGGCACAGCTGGAGCCCACCCTGCCCCATGTGCCCTGAGGACATGAGGGTTCAAGCCAGGCAAGTGGCATTACATTTCCACTGTGCTCCTGCGCAGACGTGCTGAGTAGGCAGCTCTCTCCATGCGGCGTTGAGTTGGGACACAGGGAAAGTGCCCGTGTCTGATACCTGTAGAGACCCCGTCTTCCCCTCCCCATGCAGGCTGCCAGGAGTGGGCCCCTGGGGGCTGGGCTCACTTTGCCTGTGCCCTCCGCGGCTCTTCAGGGAAGCATGGCTGACTGCCTGTTTACCAAAACAGACTGGTCTGTTTACCAAAACAGACAAGATCAGGCCAAGACAGACGGTCAGGGAAATGGCCAAGGAAAGGACACATGCTCTCGGGAGAAGTCGTCGATCTCCAGGCCTCAGGGCTGGTTGCCTGAGATCCGCTGGGGGTCAGAGGGCAAGCAGAAGGTACACACGCCTTGCTGTGGCATGGCCCCTGCCCTCAGGAAGCCTGCGCTCACATCATGGGAAAGGGAACTGAACACCAAAGTGAGCATGGTGTCATGGGGACAGGGAGGCACAGGGAGGGTTACTCCATGGAAAGCAGGCTGTAGGCTCTGACAGGCCTCCGTGGAAGGAGGGCTCAAGGCACCCCTGAACATGGGTGTGGCTTGACGGAGGCCAAGTCAATGAAGGGGGTGTCCACATTTAGGGAGTGGACAGAGGAGCAGAAGGAGGAATGAGTTTGGTCTGGCTGGGGTTAGTGAGGAGGAGGCTGGTTCAATGGAGCCAGAGAAGGCCCTGGGCAAGAGGGAGGGATGGGGTGGGAACAGTGGAAGGAACAGGCTGTTAGGGCTTTGGAAGACAGGTTTGCTTGTGATGTAATGAAAATAGTGAGTCACTGAAGGTTTTAGAGTGATGGCATGACACAATGAGAGTAGGCTGGGAGGAGGACGATCATGAAAACAGGAAATGAGTGGACAAGGCTGCTGGGATTTGAGTTGCAGCTTGAGTTTGGAATGGGGCTGGAGACTCCTTTTTGGGTGGGCAGGTTTGGAGACAGTGGACAATGGAAATCCATTGCTGATCTTCAACCCATAGTCCCCTGTCCCATCCCGACCCAAAGGGGTCAGCAGGGTAAGCTGGGTGTGTGATGTGATGGGGAAAGGTCTTCAGGAGAGGGTCACGATGAAGGGAAGGGACCAGGAGCCCATGTGGAGGAGGCGGTGGAAGGGGCCCATGCAGCAGTGCGGAAGGAGGAGGCGGTGGAAGGGGCCCATGCAGCAGTGCGGAAGGAGGAGGCGGTGGAAG
>NW_012113141.1:4787593-4845782 GCF_000951035.1 Colobus angolensis palliatus
TGCAGCAGTGCGGAAGGAGGAGGCGGTGGAAGGGGCCCATGCAGCAGTGCGGAAGGAGGAGGCGGTGGAAGGGGCCCATGCAGCAGTGCGGAAGGGTGCAGTGGGGTCTCTGGGGGCCAGGAGACCGTGGAATACAAAGATGCAAGTACCTCAGTTGTGCTCCTTGTGCCACGGGAGAAGCTGTCCTGCGAGCCTTGAGGACAGTCTGGCCTATTAAACTGGAATGAGAGGCAGAACCATTTGGATATTTGATTGCGAGGCTGCTCTGAAAGGCTCCATATTGCCTTCGCCACCACGCGCCGGACAGGACTGCGACAGGAGCCGGCGCTGACCCTCCGACCGCTGCCCCCAGCTCCACCTCCATTTCCCCAACCTTCATGGGCCCATGGCTGAGGGCCTGGGGGTGGGAGCAAGAGGCAAGTGCCCACCCTTTAGGGCTGGCAACCCCTATTTCCCAAGCAGAAGAGCAGCTTGGTTCCCTAATTGAATAATATGTGGAAATAATGGGATTTCTCCCAGAACCATCAGTTATGTTTTGGAGCCAAATCATAACGAGAAAGTCATTAGTGGTAATAAACACAGCAGAGAGCCCGGGACATGATCCGTCAGGGATCTGACACAGTGAAGAGGGGAGTCATCCCATTTGCATTTTCGTTAGCTAGCAGAATGTCACTAGCACCCCTGCCCCCCTCAAAAAAGTCAAGACACTAGAAAACACATTCATATAAGGCCTTTTTCTTGGTATCATTGATGTTGAGGACAGTGCATCCGAGAGTAGCTTGGCCTCTGCCAAGTGGCCTTAAAAACTGGGTGTTTTTAAGGGAGTATAAAGAGCCTTTCTCACTTTGATGTCCATGGAGCCCAGTGATGAAGGAACAGTGTGTGGGCCTCCGGCTTTTGGTTTCTCCTCCTGCTTGTCCCATCAGTCCATCCCAAAAAAATCCCCGGCCGAAGGCATCTCAGCCATTTATCCGGCTTCATCCAAGGCCCCAAATCGACAGTGACAGTGGCCCTTGAAGGAGCCCTGAGTTTGGGCCCACGCTGTGTTAACTGAATCAAACATCACTTTGTTTCCCTCTCCTGACTTTTTGCGATGATAGTGTTACTATCATCTTATTTCACAAGCAAAGAGACTGAGGCCAAGAACTGAAGCTGGCTCCTCCCATTCACTTGACTGGTATAGAGCAGAGCTGGGATTCAAGCCTATGGCTCTCCCACTCCCTCAGTAGGGAGCTCTGCACAGAGTAAAGCTGTCGATTTCCCTCTAAGCCTCAGCAGCCAGCACTGTCCACATCACTGAGTCCATTTTACACATGGGAGTCACTGAGATCCAAAGTCAGGCCAATATGTACAGCAAGGCCAGGAAAAAGATAAGCAGATCTGCATTGCTCCTGGCCCTACCCACCCCCACCGGGTCTCCACGGTCACGTTGCTCAGGAAGAACAACATGAAAGTGATCAATGAGTTCATTTCCAATACACTAGGGGTTGACGAAAGCTGAGAACTTCTCACAGCCTCCAGCATGTGTTAATAACTCGCCACCAGGTCCCCCAATGAGAGAAAATATGTCAGCCTGGTGCCTGGCAGTTTCTTGGCTTACTGCATGGCCACCGTCAACCTCCCAGATTCCAGAGGATCAGCTATGGAAGGGCCCTTCCCGCCTGTCTGGCCTCACTTGACGTTTGGGAAAACTGAGACCCAGACGAGTGAAATAACTTCTTCTGGGACCCACAATTGCTGGAGCCATTGGCCCGCCCCTGCCAAAAGCCATTTCTCTTCCTGCTTCCCTGTCATGTCCAACATATTTTTTTTTCTGTTTCTCAGATTAATCTGATTTTAGCAAAACAATACAAGGCAAGTGCATCAAGTCTGTCTGATGCTGAGGTGAATATACTCCAGGAAATGACAGGCAGCTAGAACAACTGCCTTCTCCGTGGATACAGCGTGCAGCAAACTCCCCGGAGTTTGCAATCATTCGTAACTGTTTGTATTTTCTTTTCTGTAAATGAGCGCATCTGGGTTCTGAAAGTATACCAGGTGCTTTTGCCTGCCCTACTCTACTAAATCCTCACCTGTGGCCAGTGCAGGAGTTCTTACCGCTCAGTATAGATGAGGAAACCAAGGCTGGAGGCAGTGATTTGCCAAGTTCTCATGGTTGGTAAAGGGACAGAATAAGAAATCAGGAGACACGTGTAGGGACCAGAGAACAAAAGCCTAGGGCCCTGAAACTGCTCTCCTCACTTGATTTTGACCCTGGGAACACAGCTCAGCCTGTATCCAGGGAACCTAGGGAGTTTCCGGTGGCTTGCTCCCTCCAGTCCAGACATGAGTCCTCCTCACACTGTGGCCCTGCCTAGGGAACTACCACTCCCTATTTCTCTGCCCACTGGTGGGGCAGGTGTGTGACAGTGTCCTCCAGCGGGCAGACAACTTGGACCCAGTCATCCCACAGCCCCTTTGCCCTTCCCCTGGGAACCCCAGCCAGGAACCCAGAGCTAGCACCCTGGCTTATGGTGCAGCACCAGCCTAGGACTCTCATTCCTCTCCAGACCAGTCACAGCCCTCCTGGACCCAGCCCACCTGTAGCCTGGCACTCCGTGGCTCCCTCCTGGCTCCTTCCAGCAGGAGATCAAGTCGTCGGAATAAAAATCAGAGGTGTCAGCTTAGTGCGGAGGGCCGGGGGAGGACCACTTGCTTTTCTCTCTCTGGTCTTTCTTTCTCTGCTCGTGGCTTTGTTTGTTAGACACATGTTAAGCCTGATGAACTAAATGATGCAAAACTAGAGATATAACAGCTCCTTTTATCTCCCATTTCAAAACCCAATTTGTTCCTGCTGTCTCCTGAGGGCTGCATTGCAAACCCAGCCTCTCTCCTTCTCCTTGGAGAACTGTGCATATTCAAGCCCTCTCCCTCTCCTCCCTTCCCTCTCCACTCTCCTTCTTTGCCGCCTTCTCTCTCTTTCCTCTCACCCCTCTCTCCATCCCTGTTTCTCTTAGACTCTCTTCCTTCTTTCTTTCCCATCTTCTCCCATTTACCCCTTTCTCTGACTCTCTTGACCTCTCTCTGTCTCCCTGTTTCTTCTCTTTCTGTCTCTCCTGCTTGCCCCCCACCCATCTTCCCCTTTCCATCTCCTTGAAGACAGGCTGCATGTGTTTGCCTTTGTCTTGTTAAATGGTGGAAGAGCAAGGGCGCTCACCCGTATAGTGGCTGGCAGGGAGCAAGTTGACTTCAGAACACTTTCTTTGCTGCCTGGACCCTCGTGGGGAGCCAGGGACCTCCCTTTTAACAGGACCCCACTAGGGTGCTAGTGGGGGCAGTCCTGGGTGGACCAGGACTTTCTGCTCACTAAGGATGTGGGGCATAGGCCATCTCAGATGTTAAGCCATCAGGCAATATGATCTTCCTCCAGGGGAGAGGAATGGAGCTGGAGGGGGCCGAGGCTCATGTGCAGACCAGAGTGCACAATCCTTCTGGGTCTGCACTAGGGAACCCACCCTCTCATCAGCCCAGACCCTGGACCAGAAAGCAGCTCATTCTCCTCTGCCTTTCCCCCTCTCACTAGGCAATTTCAGCTTGACTGGGTTGTTCAGTGCATGGTGCTAAGGCTCCTGCGGGCAGTGCCAGTATGGGCCAGTTACTAGACTGTGGTCGTGGAATGTCTCACCCACCCCAGCCTTCCCAGGCTCACAACTGCTGGCCCTTGGAGACTGATAGAATTGTGGGGTCTGTGACGTTCCTGCCTGCACAAACCACACGTGCTGTTGGTGATAACTTAGCTGGTCTCACTACCCCAGGAAGACCCCCTGCTTATTGCCCCCATTTCAATTCTTCCCTGCTCTTTTGGACAGAGAAAGGAAAAGAAGGCTCTGAGATAGGGCTGGAGAAGGTCAGTTCACGAAGGAGTCTCCACCTACCTTCTCTCAGTTGTGCTGACCAGGGCCCCAGCTCAGAAATTCCCAGCAGCCCAGCTCTGTGCAAATCCCAAGTGCCCAGGTGACTTCCTGTCCCTTGGGTCTTGCTGGACTGGAGATAGCAGGCCCTGATGGGAGGGCTTATCCAGCGTGACATAGCCCATCAGGCTAGAGCTAGGACCAGGACAAGGTCTTCTGCTTGCTGTCCCTGGGCCAGGTGCACACTTTGGATGAGTGGGTCTCTCTCATGTTCCCCAGTTTCCACCCCAAAGTCTGGTTCTTGGAACCCAGGTTCCTCCCAAGCAGGCCCTACCCAACTCCATCCCTCTGGTGGTCAGGAGGTAGATAAGGAGAGGGCCCCAGACCTCCTGCAAGCCCAGCCTCCCTTGCACATGCTGCCAGAGCCCTGCTCCTGAGCACACAATTCTCATGCAGCTGATGGCCCCCTTGGAAATAGACAGTCATCAGGCTCTTATGGATCTTTCAAACCCCCTTCTCTCCCTAATCATCCCTCCTCTGGGGCAGTATTGATTCCCAGCCGCTGGCCGCCTCTTGGTATTCCAAGGCCCAGTTTGGGGTGGATAAATAGCTGTGCTGTCATTTTCACGCAGCAATTACCCGCTCTGATTCCTCTCCTCCTGGCCCCCGCACCAGCCACACGGTCACCTGCCTATTGACAACACACTCAAGCCTCAGCCAGCCCGGCAGGGAACCTGTGGACCCGTGAGCCACAGCAAAGTTAGTAGGAACAGAGACTTTGGAAAGGCAAGTCTGGGGCCCTGGCCCTGGGTTAGAGGGCAGGTCTCAGAGCTGCAGGCTGCTGGGAGGAAACTTCTTCACTCTGGACATTGAGGAGCACTGTGGAGAGTGTGCGTGGTATCATTTCATGGGATTCACCTGTGCATGTGTGGCTAGAGAGCTTCCGGTGGGAGCTTCTGCACCCAGCTCCCTCCTTGGGTTTTCCCACTCCTGGCTGCTCTGGGGGTTTGGAGGCCAGGCTCAGCTCAGTCTTACAGAAGAGGTCAGCAAAGATTTTCTATAAAGGGCCAGATAGTAAATGTTCAAGGCTTTGCAGGCCATATGGTCTCTGTTGCAATGACTCACCTTTCTTGTGATACAAAAGCAGCTGCGGATAGCATATAAAGAATGAGGACAACGTGTTCCAATACAAGATTACAGATGCTGAGATTTGAATTTTATATAACTTTTACACATCACAAAATATTATTCTTCTTTTGATTTTTTGCTAAGCACTTAAAAATGTAAAAATCATTCTTTGCTGGTGGCTTCAACAAAGACAGTCAATGGGCCAGATTTGGCCTACAGATCATAGTTTGCTGACCCCTGGTTTATATCTACAAAGGACGGTAAGGACTTTTTTCCTTTCCTCATTTTCCAGATAAGGAAACTGAGGCCCTGAGAGGCAGTGCTTGGTCCCATGCAGGAGGAAGGCACCTTCTATCTCACTCAGTGTGTAAAGACCCTCTCAGGATCTTCAATGTCATTGACTTGGAGATGGAAAGGTGATGTAGCTTAGTAATTCACAGCCAGGTATCTGGGCATCACAGCCTGGGGTTGGATCCCAGCTCTGCTAGCTCTGTGTGACCTTGGGCAAGTTACTTCTTTTCTCCAGAGCCTCCTTTTCCTCATATAGAGAATGAGGGAAAGTAGGATAGAGGACGAAAGAATCCCTAAGGATTGTCCAGCTAGGAGAATAGTGATTAATCTGTGACTCTGTGATTTGCAGCCCTCAATCCTCTGTCTTTAGGGTCTTGCTGTGCTTAAGGATTCTTAGTCACCAAGGCTGCCGCCTCTGATGGCAGGACTCAAGGCCCGGCCTCCCGCCTGCCCAACAGATGTCAGTTCTCCAGGGCCCCTTCTGCCCACAAGTCTTGGCCCTGAACAGCCTCTCTCTGGGCTTTGCAGGGAGGCTGAGCTCAGCAGGCGCCCACCTAGGCAGGAGGCCGAGGAGATAAGGCCAGCCAAGACCTGGCTGCTGATACCTGGCGTGAAATTGAAAAGCACCAGACTTCTGCCTCCACAGCCCGGTGCCCTGAGGGAGAGAAGGCTGGGAATGGTGAATGAAACTGACCTGCCCAACCAGCAGGGCCAGTCTCCAGGCTGCCACACTTCAGCTCTCCCCACCCCTCCCCTTTGGAGAGGCACAGACCAAGGGGGTTTTTTGAGGCTCTGAGCAGCAAGCTCCTTTCCAGGGTGGCTGGGTGTGGGGGGCTTCTGCGAGCCTAGGGGCTTTAGGGGGCCCCTGGTTTTGAAGTGGGGGACAATCATCAAAAAGGGGAATTGGATGGGAGTGCCCTTGCCTTGTGGAATTATGCAGGGTTGCAGTGCTCTAAGGTCGTTGTAATGCAAGGCTAGCAAGTCCAGAACTTCTCAGAACAGCCTGAATGCACAGACTTACGAGATGCTGTTCCTCCAGGGCCCCATTCGGCAGTTGGGGACACCAAGGCCCAGAGAGCTGAGCGCCTGGCCCCAGGAGTACAGGGAGTTGGGTGGGGACCCAAGTATCTGATTTCTCGAGCAGGGCTCTCACTTCTGCAGCCAGTATAGTCCAGAATTTGTCACCCTCATCCTCAGGCCTGTTGCCCCCGAGGACCTCCATTATCCAGAGACTGGAAGAAACCTTGCTATAGTAGACTTGAGGATGGGGACAGCTGCCCTCTCTCCTTACGCTCATTGTCAAAGCACCCACAGATCAGATGTCTGATGGCAATGACCTCTCCAGGATCTGGCCCACGGCGTGTTTATTAGGGTCCATATGCAGCCTATGCTGTCCATGCCGGGTGAATACATGCCAGGTGATTTCCTGTTCACCCAGTTCCACATAGATTATTCTGGTTATAACAGTGCAAGCTAAGAGGGAGGAAGTCAACCTTTTTTTTTTTCATCAGCAATCTGAATTTTACAAGTCTTCGTGCTTCTCCTGGCCACTTTAGCAAGGGAAAAGGTTCTTTCCATTTGACAGATGGGAAACTGAGGCCCAGATGGGCACTGTGATTACCTTCAGGCTCTATAGAGTTCAGGGGCCTGGGTAGAGCTGAACCTCCCAGCACCCTCTTATCAGCCACCCTGCCCCATGTGGGGATGTGGAGGGTCCCAGGGCTGCTGGGACCTGTTGCTTCACAGTGACTTGGTTCTCCCAAAGCTGCTAAGTACTGTAGAGCACAATGAAGAGCAGCAGATGGGACCTTGGGCCTCTTAGAGAGTGCCCCAATTTGTAAAACAAAGCATGAGGAGGAGGAAAAAAAAAAGATGGAAAAAAGCAAATTGGAGGCCAGGGCAGGCTGTATTTTCCGTGCCTTCAACCATCAGCTGCTTTAAAGGGCCAGCCTCCTCCTCGTGGGCAGGATAGGATAAGGAGGCAGGCCTGAGCTTTTAATCAGAGTTATGTTAGATGAAGCTTTTATTATTCACCTGGCTTTATTATAGCTCTTTCCTGAGGTTAGAAGTTAATTTTCCTGGTTTTTACAGAACTCTGGTCTGCTTGGCTGCCACAGACACAGGAGAGGTGGACGGGAGTAGCGGAAAAAAGGGAGGTGGGGGTAGAAATCAAATCGAATAAACTCTCCTCATCCAGTGGACCGAGAGAGTGGACGGAAAACAACTTTAATAACAGGGAAGGTTCCAGAGGTGGAAGCAGGCTGGTGAAATCAGGCCTAATCAGCTATAGCAGAAGGGGTTCCAATCACCCCCAGCCTCACCAGGGGGAGGGCAGAGTGGAGGAAGCTGGCGATGGGAGCAGGCTGGGGGCTGGATGGCGGCAGGCAAGGCAATCAGGGCCCTGCCAGCAGAGCCTGCCCCACGCCCACTCCCACCCTCTGCCTTGTGTTCCGGCCACAGGAGTGGGAATGCTGGCAGAGGGTTAACCAGTTAGTGACCGGGACGGAAAAGAAGAAGGGCGTACCCACACCAGGCCGGGGCTATAGGCATGTTGCCCTGGGATGTGCTGCACACCCCAAATACCCCTCCCACAATCAGGCATGAAGTAGAAGCTGCCAGTGCCACAGACAAGACCCACGAGGAAAGAACTTTGGCCACAGCTATCTGGGGGAAGAAGATAGTGCACCGTTTCCTAACTCCCCACCTTCGAAGGCAGTCAGATCATTTTCAGTTGACTTCTCAGCCAGTCAGGAGCCCATCGAATGATGTTCCCACTTCTTGACAGTTAGAGAGTCATTTTATTGGCTAGATTTAGAGGTTGGAGGTGGTCCGTGGCTGGGGTCTGGTGTCTGTGACTGGTGCAGTGTGTGCCCTGGGGTAACCCTGGGGACAGTCGGTCCCTGACCCCAACCCCTGGTGACAGCAGCAGGAGGGGAAAGCCACATCCACCCTATAACTTACTGTCGAAGGAGGGATTCGCATCCACCAAACAGCCATTAGGCCAGAAGCACCTGATGCAATAGCTTGAAAGAGATAGCAGTGCTCGCCCCAGCCTTTCCTGGCAGCTGATCATTTAATCTCTTTAGTTCGTGCTACAAGGGGGAAAGAAGACTGCAGAGAGTAGAGGTGGTATTGAGACAGGCATCATGCTCCCAGGCCATGGCAGGGGATGGGGGAGGATGGAGCAGCTGTCCCTGCCAGAGAGGTCGGTGGCCTTTGGAGAAACCCATTAGACCGTTCTCATCCACCGTGCATTTCATTAAAAGTGAGACGGTTTGCACCTTCAGCTTTCTTGGGCTGTCTTCAGGTTGTCGTCATCAATGAGCCTGCCCTGTGTCCCCTGCAGGGGCTAATTTCTGTTTGTTCCATAGGGAGACCCGATG
Organism: Colobus angolensis palliatus; assembly: GCF_000951035.1. Classification (NCBI taxonomy): domain Eukaryota; kingdom Metazoa; phylum Chordata; class Mammalia; order Primates; family Cercopithecidae; genus Colobus; species Colobus angolensis. The sequence continues at coordinate 4,796,286 of NW_012113141.1, forward strand.
CTTACCCCCAAATAGTCTTTTGCACTTTTAGTTAGTCGGATAAGTTTTAGATGCCACATACCATCTTCCTATTTGTTATCATTCAAGAAACAGTTCTTAAGGGCCTACTGTGTGCTAAGCACTGTTCCTAGAGCTGGGAACTCAGCCAAACAAAACGGATGGAGTTCCTGCTATTGGCAGCTTTCATCTAGTGGGGGAGACGAGAGAAGCAACACATACATCTATGTCTGCTGGTGAGAAGGGCCACAAAGAAAAATAAAGCAGGCAAGTGGCTAGAGCAGGCTTTGTGGCCAGGGAGGGCCTCTCTGAGCACATGTGAGCAGAGACCTTGAGGGAGTGAAGCATGCATCATCTTAGGGGAGGTGACTCTCCAGATAGAGGACAGAGTGATTGCAGAGGCCACCCTCACGTCCTGGGGAGTGACGGGCAATGCCAGGAGGACATCTGGGGTGGTATAGACATCCGAGGGAAGTACCAGGGCCAAACAGAAGTAAGGCTGAAAGCAGAGGGCTTTGGAGTGTTGGGTAACCCAGTTGTCCAAGTTTGCCCATCTAAGGGTTTCTGATCTTGCAGCCTCATTTCCCCTCTGATCTGATGGCCTCAGCATTCTCAGACCCAGGACAGGGAAATCACTGTTTTCCAGCTTGTATCCCCTCTCGGTGTCTCATCTTAAAGCCCCCTGCCTCTCCACTGCTGGCCACGGTCTCCTTACAAATGCCCCTTCTCCATGTTTATTTCAGCAACCGTAACTCAGTCCGAAGCATCTTCCTCTCAACCTTTAGAGCTTGTGGAGACACGGGTAAAAGAAACAGAGTCATTTGCTCTTGCAAAAAAGTGGATTTTGAGTGGCTGCTATGTACCAGGCAGAGCAATATGATGGTGCCAGAGCTACTGTGGTGAGCAAGGCAGTTGTGGAGTTTTAATACAATGCAAGCAATTTTAAGGTGATGTAATAAATGCTGTGATGGAGGCAGAGCTGAATGCAGGCTCTGGGAGCCCACCAAAGGGGCACCCACCCCAGGTTCAGGAAATTAGGGAGAGTTTTCCAGAGGAGGTGATAAACAAATTGGAACTGAAACATGCATAGGAGTTGGCCTGCGTGTCCACTGCACCTAGAACACAGAACATGCCTGATATATAGTGTGTGCATGGTCATTATTAGTGGAATGAATGAATGGAGAAGAATGTTCCAGACAGACAGAACAGCATGAGCAAAGATCTACGGGTACCAGATTCAGGCAGTGGAGGAGCTGGGAGCTAGGACACAGGTGCATCGCCCTTCCTGTCACACCTCCTGACATGGAGATGGGCACTCTGCCTTCATGGATGCCTTTAGACTCTCTAGGTGCCTGTCAGTGTGCCTCCACTTCCCAGCAGGGGCTAGGACATAATGCCCGGTGAATATTTGTTGAATGAATGAGAGGGAGAAACTTCAGAGCTGGTATTTCCCAGTCATCTCACTAAATAGGCAGATGAGGGGCAGGTCAAGAGACAGGTGGCCACGGTGTCATTCATTCAACGGTGATTTTTTTCAGTAACCGTTTAATGCAGGGCACTGGGCTGGGCCCTGGGGACACAATGGAGAGCAGATTTGGGCGTGGACCCACCCTCAAGGAGCTTATAGTCTAATGGGGAGTCAGATGGTGACCAGAGAGTCACCTAATGTCTTTGAGATTGGAGACCCAGGGAATAGCCAGGCAACTCTGAGCAAATACAGCCAAGGACCTGACCCAGACTAGGGGTCAGAGAAGCCTCTGGAGGAAACAGGCCTGGTTGAGATGTGAAGGCTGAACAGGCAAGAGTTGGGGGTGAAGATGAGAAAAGGATTCTAGCAGATGGATGGCACAGGCAGCAGCTGGAGGCAGCGCAGCACCCAGTTCATCTGAGGAAGTGCAAGGCCAGAGGACTGGAGGGAAGTGAGGCGTCAGTGAAGCCGAGAGAAGGGGAACCAGGCAGGCCAGGCCACGCAGGCGTAGAAGGGCTTCTGTGGTGTTTATCTGGAGGTCAGCAGGAAGCCACTGTGGAGTTACTGGACGACTGGGATGGGGTTGTGGCGACACACCCAGATATGTGTTTCAGAGCATTCATAGCGCCACGGGGGAGTCCACATTGCAGGGCCAGAGAGGCTGTGGAGCCCAGTGAGCCAGTCCCTGCAGGGATGGTAGTGGGTGGGAGGGGCAGGAGCAGACTGCTCCTGGAGAGGGAATTGCAAGGAAGAGTCTCGTTTCTGGCTCAGTGATGGGTGCAGAGGGAATGTATTGTCATTCATGGAGCCGAGGACACAGTTTCCAGAGTTTGTTCTTAGGCGTGCTGAATCTATACCGTCTTTGAGACTCCTGCAGAGGTATCAAGTGGACAGTGGCTTGTTTGGGACCCAGAGTGGCCTCCATGGAGATGGGGGTGTCTCAACTGCTGTGGCCAGGGCTAAGCAGCCACTTGGCATGCTTGACTCCAGCCAGAGACAGGAGCTGGAAGAGAGGCCCCGTGGGGTAGGGTCAGTCGGAGGCTGGCCGCCGCTCCTCCAGCCTGCCTGGAGCCTGTCAGCTGCGTGGTGACGGAGTGCATTTCTCTGCACCGGAATAGATTTGGGCTCAGCAGTTGGCTCTAAGTGCTTTTTGCCCTGACGTTCAGAAATGAGCACTGGGGCAGCGGGAGGGCTGGGATAGGGGAGGGAGCCCAGGGGACGGGGCCACAGCCTGCAGGGTCCTGCTGCGTGCCTGAATAAATACGTGTTTGCCACATCACACACTGTTATGCAGGGTGGAGGCAGAGAGGGGAGAGTGTCTTTATGTATGTGTGTGCGTGGTGGAGGGGGGTGATGGCATATGGGTTTGAGCTCCTAATCCAGTGGCGTCGGAGGACAGGAATATCTCGAGGTCCAGGAGGGGTGCACAGAGCCTGACAGCTGCTTCCACCAAGTATGTCTTCTTTATCTTCACGTAGATCTTGGTCAGAGACACTAGCTCTCCTCCAAGTGGAAGGGATTAGGAGACAAGGGAAGTAATTTCAGAGGTGGGCTGGGAAGAGACAATGTAGAGCGCCAACTTGGGGAACCAGGAGGAAAATGTAGTCCCATGTGCGTGTGCATCCTCCCTGCAGATCTCTGGGTGTGTGATGCCAAACCTTGCCAAGGGGGGCACTGTGTACACACAGAGACAGAGGGAAGAAGGAGGTAGTACAGTCCTCAGGGTAGTACTTAGTGGTTGTCATTTTATCTTTTAGGGGAACAACTTTCATATAATAAAGACTTCCTTTAAGATCAGTGTTGACCTGCCTCCTTTATTAGACTGCAAAGCCTATCCCCATGAAGAAGCCACTGGGTTTGCCATACTTAGGCAAAGCCTGCCAGAGGGTTCTTGAAAAACCAGCTCTGAGCCTGACTAGACCTCTATCTTGGTTCAAGAGAAATGACTTCCTTCCTGCAATCACCATAACTGATAGCTCATGAGGCAGAGACAGTAAATAATTGTTCCACAAGTTTCAAGAGCAAGCATAATTAGTACTGTTAACAGTGTTAGGTGATTAATTGGTTCATTCATTACCAGTGTGAATGAGGCAGAGCGTGAGCAGGGGAGGGGCCAGAGCCCCCAGACACCCAAATGTGGTCATGGCCCACTGCTGATCAGCCAGGATCTGGCCCCTGAAATAGGAGCCAACAGCTAAAAGGCATTCACTTCCATGAGCTGGGACTCCCTGGGCCAGAGCAGAGGGCAGGTCATTGGGCAGGGCCCACGGAGTTTGTCCCATTGGTGGACATTCAGGGCTGGAAAGAGCTGGATTTGGCTTCCATACTGTTTCACCTGTTTGCCAAAGGTCAGAAAGCTGTTGTAAGTGAATGATAAGACTGACCGATTAGCCCATTTAGGAGGGGAGGGGGCACGGATGCATAAAGTCCCAGCCTGTGGGATTGGAGGAACTCCAGAGAGGGGTCATTTACTGGATCTCTTGACCACTGAGCTGAACTGCTCTGGGGCTTCCCTGTCAGAGGAGACTGGGCTCTATTTTAAAGTGCTCCAGGGAAAGATGCTGTAAACAGGGGTAACAAGCAGCAATTCAAATCATGTGCCAACCCCAAGCCTTCGATGGAAGCTGCTTATTAGCATGTTGGCCAGAGAATCCCAAAGCTGAGTCTGGGAAGAGCACTGTGCTTGACTGGCACTGCCTGCCCTGAGTGCAGAGCAGAGGAGAGGCGGCCTGCAGGTTGTTTTCAGATCAGAATCCACCTAGGTCCCTCAGGCAGGTTTTACACTTTCCTCCAGGGTAGTTTCTTGGGGCCTCACTTATTGCCCCAGAGAAGCAAAAATGGTATTGACTGCAGCTCCAAGGCACTGAAGGGTGTGAGAGATGATCAGGAAGGCAGCTGCAGACCCAGCTTGCGGGGCGGGGTCGGGGAGGTTCCTTTCTTGACCTTGTGGGACTACAAGGTCCCACAGACCTTGAAGCACAGAGTAGGGTGGAGAGTTGGGACCAGCCTGCTGGTTTATCTAGCTATCCCTGCCTCTACCAAGATATTAACGGGCATTCCGCAGATGGAAACTTCTCTTTGGAAGCAGTGTGTTGGGAGCTTTGGATTAAGGCAGAGCTGAGTCCCCAGCCTGGCCCCTCCTCTTAGGATCAAGGAGTAAGGCCTTGACCTCTCTACACCTGTTTCTTCTGCTTTACAATGGGGATAAAGCCTCAGGGACTGTTGTGAGGGCTGAAGAGGAGGAAGTACATAAAACTTCCAATATAGTTATGGTCACGGTACATATGAATTCTCCCGCAAGATGTTCTGAGGTTTGGGGTGACACATTAAGACCAGACTGACTATTCCAGCGACTTGTGAGGCTTGGGAGTGGGGGGATCACTTGAGGCCAGGAGTTTGAGACCGGCCTGGGCAACATATCAAGAGCCTATCTCTATAAAATCAAAATAAACATAAATGAGCTAGATGTAGTAGTGTGCACCTGTAGTCCCAGCTACTTGGGAGACTGACACATGGGAGGATTACTTAAGCACAGGAATTTCAGGCTGCAGTAAGCTGTGATCGTGCCACTGTGCTTTACCCTGGGCAACAGAGTGAGACACTGTCTCAAAAAAAAAGAAAGAAAAAAGAAAAAAGACAAGTCTGCCTGTGGGAAACATGTTGAGAATGAACGGCTGCTTCAGGCCCAAGTCCACCCCAGGGCCCCAGTGCTGTTACTCCTTCCCCCACCGTCCCATCCTCAGGGCCAGTGAGTGTACACCAGGCATGCTGGATTTGCAGGGGTCGGAGCAGCGTCAGTTATGCTGCTGACGTGGGGCTTGCTCAGCCTGGGGGAGGTTCTGGGAAGAGCCAAGAGGAGTGTCCCGGTGTGGGTGGAGGAGGGAAGGAAAAGCAGATGTAGAAAAGTCTGGAAGACGCTTCCCCTCCACCCCCACAGCCAGCCCCCACCGGCTGCCTCCCCCAGCCAAAAGGCAAGGCTCCCTCGCAGCAGAAAACATATACACATATTTGCAAGCTACAGTACCAAGGAGCAGCAAACCTAATGATTCGTGATTATTATTTGAAGGGTCCCACTGTTACAGATTTATTTGTCATTTCTTGTAATAACACCGACGGTAATGAATTCATTTGTATTAATGTGAGTGTCACGAGGACTTCCGTCGAAATTCCGCATTAATTAATGTACCATTAAAACAAAGTGTCGCCCAATTAATATCAAACAGAGGTAAGGCTGCCAGGGTCCTCTTCATCTGGGTTTCATTTGCAATTCATGGTATTAGCACCCTGCTTAAGGAACGTCATTTGCAATTCCTACCCCTGGTCTCTCCCACTTCCTGGGGGAAGGTCAGGGAGCCCTAAGAGCTGTTGGGCCCTTCACTGGGCACCCCGGGGCCAGGAGGAGGAGGAGGGAGGGGTGGGACTGTGTTTCTAGATGGAAATCGAGTCTCTGCATTCTTCATTCCAGAAGGGGCTTGGAAGGCCTGATCGGTTGGTTACCTCCTTCAGTTGCCTGGAAGGCACCTTCCTGAGGTTCTGGTAGGGAAGAGAAGACTAGTTTGTTTCTTGGTCAAGCTTGATCTTAGTAGATGAGGCCGTGGCCGTCCTGGGAAAGCCTTCCAGCAGGGTGCGCCCAGGATTCTGGTTTCCCTCTTTTCTTGGGGTCAGCCTGGTGGTCTTCTCATGGTCTTTGTGTGCCATGAGAAGACTACCAGACTGACCCCAAGGACCCTCAGGACCTCTAGCTGTCCCTGAAGACAGCAGTGGAGCCCAATGGGCCTTGGTCTCCAAGGCACAGTAGACCAAGGAATTGGACCCCCCGCCCTGTTCCTCCCACAACCCCTGCAGCGGGGCTCCCACCTCCCCCAGCAGGGACAGAGGCACCATCCGGCACCCTCCCCTCTCAGGGAATGCTCCTCAGGTGAGTGGATCTCCTTGGGCTGCCCCCGCCCAAGTATAAGAAGCTGAGGCTGCCACTGGCAATAAGGAAGTTTCCTGCAGTGATCGTGACTGCTATCGCTATGACTGTGGGCCAGGCCTCAGGCTAAGTGTCTCAGAATCACTACTGCTAAGCCCACAGATGCAGGAGGAAGGTGTTATTGCCCCATTTTACAGATGAGAAAACTGAGGCGCAGAGAGCTTCAGTACTTGTCACACAGAGGTGGAAGAGGGGAACAAGACAGGTGTTTGGGTTTGTCGCATTGATGTCTCTGTGTCCTCCCATCCTTTCCAGCTAGTGATCCACATGAGAGCTGGAGGGACAGGGCCACAGGGGGCCAGGCCTCTGGTGTCCTGGCGCATGGTGCCCTTGACTCTCAGAAAGTCCTTCCTTCACTGGTCGCCCACGTGCAGGGACTGTGCCCCGCAGTCCTGGCACATGGCAAGCGCCCATAGCTGGCCGTGGAGTATTTTAACCTGCGCTTAGTCTACATGAGAGTGTCATGTGTCTCACTGGAAAGTGAGGCTCTGAAAAAAAAAAAAAAAAAAAAAAACAGGAAAGGGAGGGAGAAATGCTTTCATTGATTTTCGCTTCAGAACACACTGCCACACTGCCTTTCTATATTCTGAGGATGGTCCCAGAGCAAAGGGGCTGGCTTGGAACTAGAGTGCCTTGGATTTGAGGAAGGACTCACAACTGAGCAGAAAGGGAGTGCGGAGTGATGTGGTCTGCCCCCTCATTGAATGGACAAGGACCCAAAAGCCAAAAAGCTTTGATTCTTGTCCGGGATCACACAGGGGACCCTGGTCCAGGGTCTTCTGTCTCCCATCCAGGGCTCTTTGTTCCACCCATGCTGCTTCCCTCGAGGTTAAGAATACTGTGTGTTTGGGAAGCCGCCTTACATTCATGTTAGGGCAAGGTAGGGGACGTCAGGGAGTCAGCACTAACATGGGCACCTGCAGTCAGAACTACCCCAGGGACCATCTGTGTGACTACCATCCACTACCCCCACTCCCAACTTCAGTTTTTTCATCTGTAAGACAGGGTTCCTGGGCTGGAGCAGTGCTTCCCCACCTTGGCTGTACATGAGAACTTGATGGGAATTTAAAAGATACAGAGGCAGGGACTGGGCCCCAGCACTGATATTTTTAAAAAGCTCCCCAGGTGATTCTAATATGCAGCCAGGGGTGTGAACCATTGGAATAAACATTGGAATAGGATCATTTGGTCTTTCTTCATCAATTGAAGCTTAAGCCATTTCCCCAAGGTCCCCAGAGCCCAGTGACTTTCTGCAATTGCCCTCTCCCTGCCTGGGTCCAGTGCCCCCCAGTCTCCCCACACCCCCAGCCCTCACCACCCCTCAGCTCCCCTGCAGCCCGGTGCAAACCTTCCCCAGCTCTGTCCGCCCTTAAGCCCCAGGGAACCAAGTGACAGGTTCCGCTTATCACATCACACCGCCTGAAGGACCAGCAGCTGTAGCCTCAGGATTGGAGAGGCAGAAACCGCACCAGGCCTACCCCACTGTACTTAATGCCTGCCCAGGCCTCTGCTCCCCCCTTCACCCACTCCTTCAGTATGCACACCCACCCAGGCTGGGGACAGAGGGACAGGGGTGGGAGGAGTCCAAGGGGCAGGGGAGGAGAGAGCAAGAGAGCCTGCTTTGCTGGAGCTGTCTTCTTATTCAGAATCCATTTGTTAGGCGCAGCGTCCCATAGATGTAAGGCCCGCCCTGAGGAGATTTGCATATTCATTTTGTTTAACGTGATTCATCATCATGCAAGGGAATGAATTTGGGGGCAGGGACATGGAGCCCCATTTGTGAGCAGGACATCTGGGTACAAAGAACTCAGGGCAGTGTTAGAGGCTTTTGCACACCCAGAGTGCTCCCCTTCGGGATGGAGGTGGGGGACATGTGATCCCCAGAGGGTTCCCTGAGAGTTTTGTCTCTGCTGAGGGCAGAGCAGGGACCTCAGCCTTTAGAACCTTCCCCTCCCTTTCCAGGCCTTCCCACCATAAGTAACATCTGCAAAGCACCTTACAGTTTACTGACCCTTGTCTATGCACATTTCCACCTTAACCCTTACACAGCCCCATGAGGTAATAGCATTACGACAGAGCCAAAGATTTGCTGAGCACCTATTACGCACTAAACGCTTTACACACTTTGTCTCCCATAAGCCTCACTATAACTCCATGAAGCAGGTTTCCTTTTTTGCTTTTTGTTTTTTGAGACAGGGTCTCACTCTGTGGCCCAGGCTGGAGTGCAGCAGTACAATCACAGCTCACTGCAGCCTCAGTGTCCTGGGCTCAAGCATTCTTCCCACCTTTGAGTCCCAAGTAGCTGGAACCACAGGTGCACACCACCACACTGGACTAATTTTTTCTTTTTCTTTGTTTTTTGGGTAGAGATGGTCTCACTATGTTGACCAGGCTGGTCTCCAACTCCTGGGCTCTAGCAATCCTCCCACCTCAGCCTCCCAAAGTGCTAGTCTTTTTCTTATTTTAAAAAAATTCCAGGAGACTCCTTGCATCCCTCAGTCACCACTTTTCAGACTCTACCAAGTCTCAAGGTTACTGCATGCCTCCAGCCCCTGCAGCCCTGGGTTCAGAGACAGTGCCCTGGAACCGTGATGGCCCAGCTTCTGGACTGCAGGCTAGCTTTTTAGACAGGACTCTTCTTATAGATCACATCGTGTCATTCCCTGGATTTTTCTCTTGAAGTTTTCTGCCTCTGCAGAAAGTTGTGAGAAATTTTTTTTTTGGCCTTTGATTTTTCAAAACATGTTTCCATAGTTAATTCATTTTATCTCCACCCCAGCTCTATATAGTAGATAGTATAGGGATTACTATACCCATTTCCTGGATGGAAACACTGAGGCATCAGATGTTTTTATTGACATTGCATAGCAACAGAGAAGGAAGTCGGGAAGATTGTTATTGGAGAGCAGCAGGACTGTGACGCAGTCTGGGACAGTTGTTTCTGGGATTTTCCTAATTAGGCCAGTGTGCGTAGAGAGGAATACGGGCACCACACGGATCCTTCCTGGTCTCCAGAAGCTTGTTTCCAAGTCCCTACTTGAGGGTAGGCGGGTATGAGGCTTCCAGCAGCCAATGAGACCAATCACTCTGGCCAGGGAGGGGTATGAGATGATGGTTCTAAATAACTAAGAACTGGATTTCCCAACTCATACCTTTATTCTTGGTTTCCTTCCGTTTCATGGAGAGGAAAACAGAAGCCCAGCCCATGAGGGAGGGGGTGGTACCTGGTACATGCTGCCTGGTGTTAAAAGCAGATATCCTGGGTGCTGGGGCCAGGGCGGGCACCAGGGCTGCACCTACATCATGGCCCTTCCTGTTCCCTTTTTCTTTGCTCACAGCCCTTAGCCAACTGCTGGGAATGGAAATAGTGTTCTTTATAATATGAAATTATTTCTTTCTTGGTGTTTCAGCCTATAGTGTCACTCTTATGAACTTTGGTCCACTTTGTCTCTTGATCCTTTGTATGTGGTCCAGCCGTCTGTCCCTGATGCGTGCTACCCTCTGCTGCCATGTGCTGTCTCCCTCTGCTCCTGCTGGTTTGCAAGTAAGAGGGTGTGGGGAGAGCCTGGAGGAGACAGGTGCAGGGATGGCCCTGGAATGTTGTCAGTGATGGCAGGTGGCACTGGGGGATCTCCAAATTCTACTGTCATTCATTCTACAGGAAGGTCACTGGGTTGGAGTCAAGGGTAAGGAAACTTGCCTTGGAGCTCCTTAGTCTCTGAATAGGAAGGAGCTGGGGCCATTTCATGCTTGGGTATCACACTTGGCCTTGAAAGTCAAGCTCCTGAGAAGAAGTGGGGGAGGCCCCACATGTCCCTCTGGTGAGACTCCACCTAGCCCTGCGTGTCCCACATGTGTACATGGGGTGAGGCGGAGGGTGTCTCGCCCCAGACCCAGGCATGTGTGCTAGAAGCCTGGGTGGAGCCAACAACCTCTTCTAAGAAGGGAGGGAGTGTCAGTCACTGGGTGGTGATTCTGACCTCTGCCCTCTAGGGGAAATATCCAAAGGAGCGCAGGTTGGAAAGACAGAGGCACCATGAGCACGGACCTGGGAGGGGACCACACTTTGGGGCTGGCACGTGGAACAGTTGAACTGAAATCGAGGGCCCAGTGGAGCAGCAGTGAAAGAGGAGTTTAAAGAGAGAAGGTTTGATGAGACTATGGTGACGGTCAAGGTCTGGGAGACTTTGCCTTGGAGCACGTGATGGTGTTTTTGGGGAAAATGAGATGCTGGATGAGTGCTTTAGGGCAGGGACTTTCAGGAGCCATTACAGGGGCAGAGTTGAAAGGGAAGAGGCAGCTGGGCACCATGGCTTATGCCCATAAACCCAGCACTTTGGGAGGCTGAGACGGGCAGATCACTTGAGGTCAGGAGTTTGAGACCAGCCTGGCCAACATGGTGAAACCCTGTCTCTACTAAAAATACAAAAATTAGCTGGGCATGGTGACGCAAGACTGTAATCCCAGCTACTGGGGAGGCTGAGGCATGAGAATTGCTTGAACCCGGGAGGTGGAGGTTCATGCCACTGCAGTCCAGCCTGAGTGACAGAGTGAGACTCGGTCTCAAGAAAAAAAAAGAAAAAGAAAGGAAGGCAGACACTCGGTGGTACAGCCATAGGGAAATACTGTTTTTAATTTTGATATAAACTTTATCGAAGTAATATATGTATGAATTTAAAAGTCAAATAGTACAGCTCAGCTTATAATAAAAGCAGCAGACCCTGATTCATTCTCTACCACTCCTGCTTCCCACCCTGAGAGAATCTCATTCAATTTCTGATATTTACTTTCTTATTTCTAAATCACATGCTTATACATTGTTTTAGTTTTGAATATGATCTATTGATTTCCACCTATGAAGGATGAGAATTTCACTTTTGCACCATCCTCTACCTTATCTTAGCTATACATACGCACTGGAGCATGCACCCTACTCTTAACATTCACTACACCCTACTCTTAACATACGTATACCCTACACAAACATCCTACTCTTAAATTTCACTACATCCTACGCGTAACATACATACACCCTACGTAAACACCCTTCTCTTAACATTCACTGTCCATCCTCTAAACATAATTATATTTCTCTTTTTAGCTAAAACATCATTTGGTGTACACAGTATTATGATTATGTAAATGTTATTCACAGCTGAGCCACATAATATACTGTAATTACATTTCCTCTTTTATTTTCCCTAGAATTAATAATCACTTCTTTTTTAGTTTCTTAGTGTTCCTTAATGCTTGATATAGGGAGCCTCTCAGTGTATTCAAAGTATACTGAATTTTTAAAATTTGATTTACATTTTTCTTAACAACATTCTCCCTGGAGTGTCCACCGTCCTGTCTCAATCTGGACCAGCTGTGCTCTGACTTGTGTGGTGTTCTGGAGGCTTGATGTGGGGTGAGCATTGGGAAAGAAAAGAGAGTCACTCTGAGAAATCTGTTGTCTTTCTCCTCTATTGGATCCCGTTTCATGAATGTCATATTTTCCTCTTTCTTGGTTTACACCCTCGTTATGATGAGGTACACTCTTCAGTAATTTTCAGAAAGAAGCATTCATGGGAATTTTTTTTCACTTCATCTGAACAATATGTTCATGCTATGCTTTTGTTTGTTGATAGTTTGGCTGCGTATAGAATTCTGGAATGGAAATAGTGTTCTTTGTAATGTGAAATTCTTTCTTCCTTAGTGTTTCAGCCTGTAGTGTCACTGTTATGAACTTTGGTGCGACTTTGACTCCTGATCCTTTGTATGTGGCCTTTTGTTTTCTCTCTGAAAGTTTCAGGATTTTAAAAAAATAATCAATGTTTTTGAAACTTCATGGTTTTATGCCTCAGTATAAGTCTTTCTTCTGAACACATAGTGGTCTCTTTCAATCTGGAAACATGTCCTTCAGATCTGGGAGATTTTCTTATGTTACTTTTTGAATGATTTCTTCCTCTTCATTTACTCTTTTTTTTAGCTTATTTTATTTATTTATTTATTTATTTATTGAGACAGAGTTTCACTCTGTCACCCAGGCTGGAGTGTAATGGTGTGATCTTGACTCACTGCAACGTCTGCCTCCTGGGTTCAAGTGTTTCTCCTGCCTCAGCCTCCCGAGTAGCTGGGGTTATAGGCACCCGCTACCACGCCCAGCTAATTTTTCGTATTTTTAGTAGGGACGGGGGTTTTGCCATGTTAACCAGGCTGGTCTCAAACTCCTGACCTCAGGTGATCCACCTGCCTCGGCCTCCCAAAGTGCTGGAATTACAGGCATGAGCCACCATGCCTGACCTGTATTTTTTTTCCTCTGGAATTTCTATTAGTTGGAATGTTGGATCTTCTGAACTGCTCCTCTAATTTTCTTACTTTTCTCTCCCATTTCCTCTCTTTAAATTTGTTTCTACTTTGGGGGAAATTTATTTATCTTCCAACTCTTCTGTTGAGTTTTTAAATTTCTACTGGGCCTTTTTCCTCTTGGAATATTCTTTTTCCAAAGATGTTATGTCTTGTCTCTCTGAGGATATTAAAGATGCTTATCGTTGTTATTCCTTTTTACTGTTTTTTTCCCACTCTGTCTTTCACATTAGAGGCTCTTCTCAAATGTTTAGTGATCCTTAGTTGTCTCTTCATATATACAGGTGAGTTCACACGTAGCTGCCTGGAAGTTTGCTGTATGTGTGGAGCAGGGCACGGTTGGGACTGCTTGTTCGCCAGCGGGCGCCATTGTGGGATGATTGGAGGAGGACCTGGCTGTTCTTTCGAGGGATCTACAACATGTCAGTGTTCGTGTTTTCTCTCTTGCACCAGATCTCCTTTTTACTGCCTGGAGCCTTCAGGAGGCTGAATGGCTAAAGAGACCTGATGAGGGATGGGGTTGGTGGGTAAGGTACAGATTTCCTCCTAACCTCCCTGTTTTCAGTGCCTGGTTCAGCTTCCAGCCATGAGTCCAGAGCTTAACTAACTCAGACCCTCTAGAAAGTAAATCTCACATTTTCTGCAAGAGTTGGGGAAGGGATCTGGGAGTCTCACCACTCTTTTTAAAGCTGTCCAGCCTCACCCCATTCCCTCCCACTCAGCATCACCTGCTGTCTCCAAGTCCCGAACTTTTCCAGTGTTCCGAGACACAGGCCTGAGCTTCAGCTCGCCCATCTCCTCAGGCAGTTATAACTGGCCCATCTGTTTCCAGTTTCCAGAATTTTGTTGACATCTCTCATCTGCTGTTGTCTCCTCTCCTGTTCTTTTTGCCCTTGCGGATTTCTGCATTTTTAATTCCTTTATTGTCATTTTGGTGAGGGGATGGGACAAAAACAGAAATAAATGGATGTGTTCAATCTGCCATGTTTACCACAAAATCCTGATTCTTTTAAAACATTTATTGAATGCCTTCTATGCACAAGTGACAGTGCCAGGACTAAAGAGGTGGCCGAGGTAAATAACAAAAAGAAAGAGGAGGGTGAAGAGTGGGAGTCGGGAAAGAGGAGGATGTCCGGTATGGCTGCGGCAGGTCAGGAGGGCCATTCAGTAAGCACTTTGATGAGTGTCTTCCAGGGATTCCAAAAAGCCAGTACACAGCTGGAGGCTGCGAAGCAGGGACTCTGAGGAGGGACTTGGAGATGGGAGGGTGCTGGGCTGGCTCTGGAGGAGACCAGAACAGCTGGGGAGACCAGCCTAGGCCCAGAGAGATGTCCTCCAGCCATGTCAGGGTGTGAGTGACTTAGGGCCCAGCCCACAGAGCTGGCAGCCCACCCCGGCTCTCAGAGCATACCTGGCACCTTTTAGATCCAGTACGTTTCACCCAAGAGAGCACATACTGGTAGAAAGAAGAGATGTCGCCAAATTATTGCTCCCCGATTCCTCCAGACAGAGATACCGGAGTACGGGTACACATGGGTTTGTGCACACACGTGTGCCCCTCCCTGACCAGAGTGGGGCTGCCTGAGATATGTGTTGATGCCCCGTGGGCACTCGCCCCTCCTGCTTCTCTCCCCTGCACTGTCCTGTGTGGACCTTGTCCTCCTGCGCTCAAGTGCCTTCTTGCTTATTTGAGAAAGAAACATAGCCCACCTCTCCTATAGACCCCATTTCTCTTCCATCACTGCTCCCCCATAAGCTGGAATGCCACAAACCCCCATATTTGGGAGTGACATCCTCCCGAAGCATCCCAGTAGGCCTCCAGAATCACCAGTGAAGAGGCACCTGCTTTAGCGTCCAACAGAAACTGAAGTGGTTTCTCCTCTGCCCCAGGAGCCCATGTTCAAAAGTTCCTTGCCTCTGACTTGAATTCTTCTTGTTCCAATGGGAGCCCCCTTTCCTTATTCTCAGTGGAAGTGTGCGATTTTGGAGTGCCCCCCTTCCTTCTGAAACTCTTTTTAGGCTAAAGCTCCCCACCAATCCTCTGTTCTCTTACCTAGAGGCCTCTTCAGCTGCCACCCTCACCCGCAGCCCTTCCAGACCAGGAAGTCCCACTTAGGAGGGGCCTTGAACCCACTCTCCATCCTTATCTCTGGAGTCCTGAGGTTTGGGCACAGAAAGGTGACCCGACTTTGAATCCTGATTCCACCACTTACAATCTGTGTGACCTTGCACAAGTGGCTTCATTTCTCCAACCTTCCATTTTCCCCATCTGGGAAAAGGAAGCAGGGAGTGAAGGTGTGTAAAAATGCAACCAAGGGCAGAGGACGGAGGGGCAGAATCCCAGTAACCCCTCTCCCCCACCCCACCCCAGCCCCAGCAGGCAGCAGCCCAGCCTCTGAGCAGCACAGGAGGCTCTGTTACCAGCTCTGATCCACAGAGGCGCCTGCACCTTGTCAGAACTCCATCTGTCAGGAATTTATTACTAATGCATTTTATAACAGGCTCTATAATAAGATATTAAAGACTGTAGCGGCATCTAGCAAGCATTCCATAAATATTAATAACGCCTTTAGAGATGGCACCTATGGTGGAAATGGTAGGGCTTTTTGCCAAAGTTTGGTCAAGGGTACAGCATAAATCTTACAGGGGGTGAAGGGAGCAGGTGCACCCCAAAGGTGAGAGGGTGTGGCATCCTTCTTTTCTCTCTCTCTCCTATCTTCCTTTCTCTTGCTGCTTAATGTTTGTATGTCTTTTCCTGTGTTTATAACTTTTCCTCTAGAATACCTCTTTTTATTTTCCTGTTTCAGTTAGTTCCTTTCTCCCCAGGTTTCTTTTCCTCCCTTTTCTCTTGCAAATTCTCTTTCCTCTTCATTCTGTTTTCACTCTGGCCCTCAGTCCTGCCCATCTTACTGTTCTCACCGCATTTTCCTCTGTGTTCCTGTGCTGTCCCTTCTCCCTGCCCCTCCTCCCTACCCCCCTTTCTTTACTGCTCTCTTCATCTGGTTCCTCTTTCCTGCCTCTCTGCCCCTCTCCCTCTGGCCTTTTCTCCCTCGCTGCACACGCTCCCTCACCCTGTTCCAGTGAGCACCCGAGCCACCTCTGGAGAGGCCTGGAGTGTAACGTAACTCACACTGCATGTGAGAACTGAGCTATTTATCATTATTATTAACGAACAAGATCCTTTGCACGGCAGAACTTTCCCAGAGTCTATTCCCTTGTCACCCCAGGAGTAGCAAAAAGATTTATTTGTCTCTGAATTGCACAGGGTGGCCCATTTACAGCAGGTCCATCAGAAGTGATATGGAGCTTAAATGGGAACTGGAAGAGGCAGGACCTGCCCTGCCTGCGACCTGCATGGTGTGGGTCACTTGGTGAGAGAGACAACCTGGCAGGTGCAAGAATTTTGAAGGAGATAATGCCTAGACATGCTCCCTGGTCCCCTGAAGTCATGGGTGTACATTTGGGGAGACTTCCTTTGAAATGGCCCAGAAGCCGTAAGGGAGTAGGTGGGACCAGGTGGGGGAGGGGGTACCATGAAGGAAGGGAGGAGGGAAGCAGGGGTGGGGCAAGAAGTGGGTCAAGAGGCCTCCCTCAGAAGTAGAAGTGATCATACCCCATGGGGTCTTTCTTCCAAAGACCATGGCTGCTCCCTTCCAGCAAGAAGGTGGACCCAGGGCCAGTCTCCACAATGGAGGTGTGGGGAGAAGCTGCCCTGGAAAGGAGAGACCGAACCCCCAGCTGAAACAGGCCTCTTGGTGCTGCTTCTTACAACTCCAGCCCATGCAGTCCCAACCCCAGACACCAGAGCGACACCTTCCACTCTTTCTCCTTGTCCTCAGATGGCAAAGCCTGGCCCTGCCGAGCCTCTCTCTTCAAGGCCTGTCCTGGCTGACTGTGTCAAGTCCATGATCAAGCCATCCCCTGCCCATCCGGCCTCCTCCCCATACACATGCTGATAATTGCCTGCAACCTGGATTTGCACGTTAATAGGGGTGTCTGGGGACAGTTAAAATGTAGAGGGAGCCGGCATTTACCCAGGCTCCTTTATTCTTCTCTCCACTGTAACCTCCAGCCTCATGTGGCAGGCACTGCGCCCTCATTAGCAGTCCTGCAGCAGTGACCTGGCACTTTGCTTGCTGTGGGCGCTAAAGAGGTAGAATCCCATCAGCAGAGGGTCTGGGTGAGCCTGGGGTAGAGCCGTGGAAATGAGGAGGCCCTGCCCATGGCTGGGCATGCTCTGGGGGCAGGAGAAAGGAGCTGAGACCCATGCAGGCCAGTGTGAGCAAGTGGGTTGCCCACAGAAAGGACAGCACAGGCAGGTCATAGCACTGCAGCCACAGGCAGGAGACAAAGTCAGTGGGGCCTGGGACGGCCATGGTAGGAGGCTCTTGGAGGCCCTCGTTTCTGTTTTGTCTCCTGCACAGTGTTCTGCTCCACTCACTGCAGGTGGGCTTCCTCTGACTACCCATGGCATCTCTGCCACCCTGTAACTGTGGCTTATATGTGGCTTTCGGCCTGTCATGGTGCCCACTCCAGCCAGATAACAAATATCTTTCTTTTCAGATTCTCAGAGAAAATTGATTTAATTTCTCAGGCCCCACCTGATTGATGTGGCCTGGGTCTGAAGTTACTTGGAAGAAACGAGAGTGCCTAGACCCATCATCTAGAGCAGAACTGTGGTCATGAGGAGCAGCCATTCTTGGAAGGAGGGTTGGCGGGGAGGCAGCGGTTGGCATCTCTTTGGGTGAGGTGGACAGAGCACTCTGTATGAGTCAAGACACTCGATTTCCACTCATGGGCTCTGCCATGATCCACCTGTGAGGCCTGGAGCAAGGCACGCCCCCATCTGGGCTCATTTTCACATCTGTAGTCCATGCTAGGAAATGGAGAGGCTGGACTGGATGACCCCAAGCTTCCTTCCAGCTCCTGCATTCCAGCCATCCAGGGTGGTATATGGTCAAGACTGGCTTCCTTGTTTAGGAGCCTCCCAGGCCCCCAGGTGCCCCTCTCACCCCTGCCTCAGATCCCACCCCTCCCCTCACAGGCTCTCAAGCCCATTGTGGAGGGTCTCCTGGGGCTCTTCCATCCTCATCTTGTCTTCAGCAGCCAGGATCCAATCAGCAGAGATGTTCTCTTTCTGAATTTTAAGGTGCCCATTTGTCCCAAGTTCATGGTGAAGAGATTCATTGACTGTTTACATTATCTATAATACTTCCCCCTTTATGTGGGGTTCATCTCACCCTGCCTATAATGGTATTTTATTACTATAGTAATAAGCGCAATGACCATTTATTGAGTATTGCTCAATGTTGCTGTGTATCTGGCCCAGGGAGACTCTCTTTTTTTCACACTTTATCTCATATAATTATTTTGTTTGTTTGTTTGTTTGTTTGAGACAGAGTCTTGCTTTGTCACCCAGGCTGGAGTGCAGTGGCATGATCCTGGCTCACTGCAACCTCCACCTCCTGGGTTCAAGCCATTCTGCTGCCTCAGCCTCCCCAGTGGCTGGGATTACAGGCACGCACCACCATACCCAGCTAATTTTTGTATTTTTAGTAGAGACAGGGTTTCACCATGTTGGCTAGCCTAGTCTCGAACTCTTGGGTAGGAGCTGCTAACAGCTCCATTTTACAGATGAGGAAACTGAGGCCAAAAAGAGGTTTAACAGCATATATCTGCAATCTCCCAGGGGAAAGGTCCAGACTCAAAGTTAGAGAGTCTAACTCAGAATTCATGCTCTGAGCCACCAGGTGTCACTCCCTGTAGCCTAAACCCAGATGCACCTGGCCCCATAAAGCAAATCTGCTTGTGTTGAGTCTGCAGATCTGTGTGCACGTCTTTGCATTTTCCATGGAACAGCAGCTGGGTGCTCGGAGAAGCCCCCAGTGTATGTGCTGATAAGCGCCCCTCCTTCCCCCCATCTACTTCCCTGATAGAACGTGGTGCCCAGGACCTGAAATGCAGGAAGTCAGCATTCTTTTCTCTCCAACAGTTTGTCCCTTCTAAGTATATGAATGGCTCCTTGCCAGGCCCATTTAAAACCTTCTCTAAGTTATGCAGAAATTAAATGGGTTTTCACCGCAGGGCATGAAACATAATCCAAGAAGGTCAGACGTGGAGACCATCACTTCTTTTTCCCCTTTTCCACCATTTCCTGAATCTTGCTTTTAAATCCTCTGATCAGATGCAGAAGGATCAGAGAGGCTTCCCCCAGGACCATGCGGTATGGACAGTCAAATGTCCTCGCCTCCCCGAGGCAGGGAGCTGGACAGCTGACATCTCACGGGAGCTGTCCCTCTCCTGTGGGTGCCAGCTTCATACAGAGTGGTTTAAGTAGACTGGCCGAGTGCTCTGAAGTGAGGGCTGGCTGTTTTGGTTGTTGTTGTTGTTATGGTTAAATATTTGGTAGAATTCACCAGTGAAGCTATTGAGTCCTGTGCTGTTCTTCATTGGAAGATTTTTTATTAGCAAATCAAATAAACATAAAAGCATAATGTTGAATTAAAAAGCAAGTTTCAGAGTGATCTATTGTATATGAAAACCATCTATTTACAAATACCCATGAAACAGTATCTTACATTATTCATGGCTAGATATAGATACATATGAAGTATAAAAACAGACTTTCACACAAGGGGCTGGCAGCTCTGCAATCAGAATGTGGTCATCCTTTCCTGTGGCAGGAACCGTGGGCCCCCATGAAGTGTTTCATTCTGGATTCATGGGACTGGCTCTGGCACTTACGTGTGATCTAGAGAGAGAGAGGGCAGGACAGAGAACTGTGGGTTAGCTGAGAACCTCAGAAAGATCTTAAGTGGGAGGAGAGGTGGAAATAAGGGATGCTAAGGTACTCAGGGCTTAGCAACAGGGGGAAAGTTCTACCCCTAGGGCTGAAGGGAGAAGGAGAGGAAAATAGTGTTATCAGAGCCCACTGAGAGTTGGGGCTGGGGAGGAGAGCCTGCTGGGGTAGAGCTGGAGGGGGTAGAGGAAGTAAGACCCCACACTCTTTCTCCTCCTGCTCTAGGAGCTCCTACCAGAACTTCCCGTTGGCAGAACCCGACTGGAAGCCAGCCAGCAAGAGAGCCTGGAGATGCAATCCACTGAGGGCCCGGGGATTGGGGAAAGGCAAAACTGGGTGGATCACGGGGCCAGGGGGGTGGGTAGACAGGGAATGCCCTGGATGGTACTGTTCATATCAGTGCTTCTTGATACCTCCCTGCCCCACCCTTGAAAGTGCCCTTGTCTGTGCCCCTCTAGGTTTCCAGAAATTAAAATCGCAGCTACTGTCTTCTCAGCACTTATGTGCTGGAGTGTTTACACTCATGAGCTTGTGTATTCTTCACACTAACCCTATGAGATATGATTAGCTTCAGTGTACAGTGAAGGGATTAAGGATCAGAGAGATTATGTAATTAACCCAAAGACACACAGCGAGGCTGGGATTCCAACAAATGGTCTGTCCATCCCTGAAACTCTATGTCTGCTTTGCCCCCTTGCAGACTTGATTCTGTTTTGGAGGGAATGAGCATCTTCCAAGCAGCTGAATTAGGATGGGCAAACCTAGCAAAGGAAAAGCACATTCAGGTGTCCAGAGGTGTGAGGGAGCCTACCGGGTTCAAGAAGTACAAATAGCTCCATTCCCCTAGGAAATAAAACGTGAAGGGGGAAACCGGGATGGACCACAAGGACCTGTGCTCTATGCAAAGGGCACTGGGGAGTCACGGATGGTGAGGAGGAGAGGGGTGTCCTGCATCTGCCTCCTGTCCCCAGTGGACAGAGTGGTTGGAACAGGCAGGACATGAGCCTGCCCGTTCAGGTTGACACTTGTCTGCTGATGGGGGCAAATCCACAAACCCAGGAAGAACCTTCAGCAGGCCCATGGCATTGTTCTCCGCAGGCCCTTTCCAGCCTGACCCGGGGCCCTGTAAAGAGCACCCCTATATTAAGTGCATGGTCTGTCTGTGAAGGGCTGCCAGGAGGGAGGCTTGAGGTTGGTCCCCAGAAAGGAAGCCTGCAGCTTGGGCAGCCAAGGGGCATTTGACAGAGGAAGTGAAACCACCAAGAAACAGGTTTGGGGACCGTAAGACACCTCATCCAGAACTCCAGGATAAGCAAATCATCTTTGGAACTGGTGCTGTTTACAGCCACCAGGAGGCCATCAAAAAATGAAGAAGAAGAAAAAAAAAAGATACTGCATTTTAAATTTTTGGGCCCCTCCTAGAATGAAAATGACAAGGCCTCGGGTCTGGTCGGCTGAGGGATGTAGAGAATGGGCTTTGGGGGACTCAGCTCTGATGGCACAGCTGCTCCGCGCCGGCTCACCCTTGTACTTGCTTTGCTCTCACCCGCAGAATACACCGGTGGGGACGCCCATCTTCATCGTGAATGCCACAGATCCCGACCTGGGGGCAGGGGGCAGCGTCCTTTACTCCTTCCAGCCCCCCTCCCAATTCTTCGCCATTGACAGTGCCCGTGGTATCGTCACAGTGATCCGGGAGCTGGACTACGAGACCACACAGGCCTACCAGCTCACGGTCAACGCCACGGTGAGTCTCCACGCTGGGGCCCTAGCAGTTCCAGCTGCCTCTTCCCACCCTGGAAGACAGCAATGGGGCATTCCAATGGGACACTGACCCAGTGGCACACACTCGAGGATCTATAATAACAATAGTGGTGACAGTCATGATAGAAATGAGGCTGGCATTGCTGAGGCTTCGTGCTGTGTCCCTGGCACTGTGCTGAGCACTTAAAGGGACTTTAAACCTCAAGCATCCCTATGTCATAAGTATTGTTAAGATGCCCATTTTGCAGATGAGAAAACTGAGGCACAGGAGCAATTCAGTGACTTTCGATGGTCGCCCAGGAGCCTGACTCCAGAGCCTGCTCGGGTAACCTCCCTGAGACATTCTTAGTGCAGGGTGCCTCTTGCTCTCTGGGACACAAGACAGAAGTGTTCACCCAGCTGTGTCCTGACACCATCCAGCATGCAGAGTCCAGAGAGGTTCAGGCATCCTGGCTCTACTCCACAGAGTGGTGTCATTCCACAGCATTCCTCTGTGCCAAGCACATTGCTGGCCCCTGGGAATTCCAAGATGAGTGAGTCAAGGGCAGAAGGCAGGAGAGGGTAATTATCCCATCTGATGGCTGACTCTGTTGAGAGTCACACAGCCTATGAGTAGTAGGGGAGCAAGAACCCAAGCCCGGGTTGTCCACCTCTCAGTCCAGGGCCCTGACCACCGTGTGCCCTTTGTGCCAACTGTTTGGGAGATCCTGGGGAATAGGCAAGCCACACTCTAAATAGGATCCTCCCCCTACCCGTCCCCTCTCCCTGCTCCCAGCTGCTACGTCGGGGCATAGCTGGAGCCATCAGCTGGCAGCAGGGCCATAAGCTGGCCTGTTGTCCCTTAGATTCTGTTGACAAAGCTTGTGCCAAGAGCAAAAAAAAAACATGGGAATCCCTCTCACCCCTCCAGGTCCCATCTGCCTGACACACAGCATCCACTCCTGACCCACATAGCTGTCGAGGGGGCTGTCGGCAGTGCTGGGGGCTCTCCATGGCAGGTCACAGGCTGCAGATCCAAGGCTCTGTATCTGGACCAGGTTGAGAATCCAGTTTTGAAAGATGGGGTGCCCCAAGTCTTGGCCAAGATGCAGAGAAAGGCCTCAAGAGCTAGGAAATGCAAACTTCTTGTTTGTCTCTGGCCCAGTGGCTGTGAGGGAGGTCACTGCAGGCAACACTCACATTCTTTTCTTCTGCCCTGGTTAAGTGTTAGTTGCCTGGGAGGAGCTGTGTGCTACTGTTTGTAAAACTGACTTCGGGGGTCAAGAGGACGTGCAAGCCCAGGATTTGCTTTTTGTGCGCATTCGCCTGCACCTTGCACACAGCCCGGCACCCACACATGCAGTGCCCCTCCACCGCACTGTTTGCACACACCAGGGTCCGGAAACGTGCAGATGCTTGCCTGCTGTCGGATAATTTCCATCCACCATAAAAATGGCTGTGGACCGTGGGGAATAGACCAGAGCTGGGCACAGGCAAGAATGTGGGTGGCGGGGCCTATCCAGAGGCCTGGGCTCAAGCTGGGATGATGAATACAGTTAAATTGCTGTTACTCTCCCAGAAATCATGCTTGGAAGCAGCAGAACGGGAGGGGCCCTAGAAGTCCCTCCCTAGATGGCTTCCCCCTTGCTTCTGGAGGAGCTGACACCAAGTCTTTCTCGGGGCCGGCGCTGGGCCCTTGGCTGCTGAGCACTTCCCCAAGGAAGGAGATTCTCGTGCCTGGCATTACAGGCAACAGTGTGAGTTCCCAGCCACCGCGAAGCGGGTACCAGGATGGGGAAATTGAGGCATCCTCTGGGAACAAGCTGCTGACAGCCATGGGCCCCAGAGTCACAGCTGGGAGCCTGGCAGGATCCCTCCCCTTTCCCCACCACAGAGTCCAGAGTGGGCTGGGCAGGGGCATTTGTGGCATGAGCAGGACTGCAGCCACAGGTATGGGACAGAGAGGGCCTGTGCCAGGCTAGACAAAAGCCAGCTGCCTGAAAAAACCTGGTTATGGCAAATCAGAGCCGCTGGCATCCCCTGTCCAAGAGGTCAGGGGACTTGTTTTGAGCCTCTCCACTCTAGTCCTGGGTGCCTGGTGGTTATTCAGGTCCCTGGCTGGGAGCTCTCCCCATGGGCAGTGCCCAAGCCTGCGGTGCGGGCTCCGGTCCTGGAGCCTGAGAGCCTGCCTCCCGAGAGCCTCTCTGCTCACCTCCTGCTTCCAGACCTTCCCCTCCCTTGCAGAACCCACTCCCGTCCCTGAAGGCCCCCCACCCTCTCCTTGGCTGTTCCTGAGGATTCCTAAAGACAACCAGCCCTCCCTTCTCCTAGGCACTGCAGCTCCATCTCTGCAGGCCAGGAGCAGGTACCAGGCTTCTTGGAACACCAGGAATGCCTTGCATCATTCAAGTCGCCCCAGACAAACCAAGGGAGATCTAACCTGGGGACAGTCGCTCCTCAAATCTTAACTCAGAGAATGTTCCAGCCCGAGGGACCTTAGAAGTCATTCACTTGAGCCCCTTCATCTCACAGAAAAGGACATCAGATTCCCAGAGGGAAAAACAACTCATTTGAGGTTACTCAGCAAATTAAGAGACCGAACTGGTATTAGAGCTCTAAGTCAAAACTGTTAGTGGCAAAGTTTTATGTGAAAGGATCTGAGTTTGAGTTCTGGCTACACACTTGGAAGTTGTATGACTGTGGGCAAGTTACTCAACCTTTCTGAGTCTTTGTAACTCATCTGAATAATGGGCCCATTGTAACTACAGATTCAAGTGAAGTGCCCGGTAGAGTGGCTGCCACCTCATCTGTGCAAAGCACTGCAGTTACTGTTACTGCTGGCTATTGTTATTCAGTTGCAGCAGGCTACTTAAACAGTAGGAGATAGGTTTAGGGTTTTCTTTCTTGCCAAGCATTAAAAAAAATTTTTTTGAGATGGGGGTCTCGCTGTGTTGTCCCAGCTGGAGTGCAGTGGCTATTCATAGGTGCAATCTTGGTGCACAACAGCCTCAAACTCCTGGGCTCAAGTGATTGCCCCACCTTAGCCTCCTGAGCAGCTGGGACTACAGATGCATTGGCGAGGTTTTATACAATGAAATTCCCAGCTGACGGTTTAAATATTGCTCGCCTGGCTACAGGGGGATGGCCTATGTGACCTCTCAGGATTCTTTCTTGGAGTCCCCCAAATGTCACAGACCCTGGAGCTCCCCCTGCTGGTTAGACTGGGAAAAGTCCTTAACCCATAAAACCCCAGCCCAAAGCAAGGGACTCATGAATGTAGGAATGCAGGTGCCAGAGTAATCCCCTCTATGGCCTTTCTTCCGAGGAGTCCCCATCCTTGTCAATCCCCTGCTGCCCTAGGATGAGTGGGGGCAGGAAGTGGGCACAGAGAGGGGTGGCGGCCCCCGGCTGAACTCAGCAAAGGAGCTGAAGGTGGCACCATGTCTACTCCAAGCTGGTCATCCCACCACCCGATGTCCAAGGAAGTCAGGCCTGGGCTGCTAGGGGCTGGAGGTCTAGCTGTACCCCAGCCCTGCTTTGTAACACTGGATAAGCTGTCTTCCTCTGGACCTTGGGGATGCTGTTTGTGTTTTCCTGTATAGTTCAGAAATCACCGCGGGTTCTTAGAGTTCTCAAGCTTCCTTTAACTAAGCCCTTCCCTGCTGGAGTGCAAGAGCATGGGTGTGTGTGTGTGTGTGCGTGTGTTTGCACATATGTGCTGCACAGTGCAGGTCTGTGTGTGTGTGTACATATGTGTGTGAGTGTCCCCACCATCACTCAGCCTAAGGCTGTGTGTTCTCTCTGCTCTCTAAGGATCAAGATAAGACCAGGCCTCTGTCCACCCTGGCCAACTTGGCCATCATCATCACAGACGTCCAGGACATGGACCCCATCTTCATCAACCTGCCTTACAGCACCAACATCTACGAGCATTCTCCTCCGGTAAGACTCCTGGCCCTGGGGGACTTCCTTCTGAGCTCCTGTTAGGGATGAGCCCTGTAGTGGGCCGGGCTCCTCCTTGGCTCCTCCACAGTCCCTGAGCATGGCAGTGATGGGTGTCCTGGCACAGTGAAACCCCAGCCACTCTTCACACCATGCCCATCTCCTCACCCTCTCACTCTACCCCAGGGGCTCTTGTGGCAAAGAACAAAGGCTTCCAGGGCAAGTAACGGGGAGCCATTCAGACAGACTTATGTGGAGGGATGGGGATCCCATGCAAAATCCAGCCTGGGCTGGAGAATGGATCTAGACTCAGTCTGGCTCCACAGAACATCAGTGTAGCTCAGCCGTGTCCCTGCCATGTCAGTCTGTCCCTCTCTGCTGATGAGCACTGCCAGAGATGGTGGCAGCTGCCCTTCTTCAAGGGCCCTCTTGGCTCCAGCTCTTGATCGGCTACCCATGGGTGTCTTAGAGGACAAAATATGCCTCGGCCCACTCTGCAAGGCTGTGGGTGGGGCAGCTTTGCTCAGCTGTGGGCCAGATGGGCAACGGCAGCCATCTCTAGTCTCATAACCACTCGTGCGTCTGTGCAAACTTGGATGCAACAGGTGGGCTCTGGGTGGAAAAATTCGAAAAAGCTACCTCCCTCAGGCAGTCACAATCCCTGGTCATCAGCTTAGGGAAGAGCATTTGGGGAAGGATAAATGAGCCCCTTCTTTTGAGGGAACTCAGTGTGCTTAGAGGAAGGACTCAGCTTTGGGAGCAAAGTGGGGCACCCGCCTGAGGCTCGTGGGTGTTCAGGGCCCCACCTGCACCTCTGCACAGGCTCACAGAATTGAGTGTGACAGGTGAGCTTCCCTTGACTGGGGTGCAGGCTGTGCTCCTGGGCCTGACCCCTCATTTGGAGACCAGGGCTGCCCTGATCACTGGCCTCCCTTCAGAGCACGAAGCTCCAGTCTCCTGCTGTGTGGGGCTGGCATTCGGCCGCTTCCTTCTTGGGGCAGGTGTGGAGGGAGGCTCCAAGAAGCAGGATCCTTTCCAGCCTGCTACTGTTGAATGTTTGAAGCTGCTTTGAGAGTAGAGGGGGACAGATCAATGCCCCCAATTCCCCAGCCTTCTCTTTCTTAGCATTCTGTGGGCAGTGGGAGCCCCAGCTTTTGAGACTGAAGGCCGACTCTTCTCAGTGCAGCCCAGCCCATTTCCCATGACTTTCCTAGCCCCCTTTCTCTCTGCCCCTAGCCCAACTTTGCCAGGCCAATACCTTTACAGCATCAGGTCAGCCCTGGCGTGCTATTTTCAGATGAGGCAGGGCCCACAATCTGCCCATGGCCCCTGGGCATCTCCTGAGTGCTCAGCACTCTTGAACAACTTGCCCCACCTCTGCTCCCCTGAAGGACTGGAAGCGTGCAGTCGGGCAGGGACAGGGTCTGCTGTGGGCATAGCACACAGTGTGTGCTCAGGAGGTGGTTATGGAAGGGACAAGTAAACAGGCACCCTCACCTCGGGCAGACCAACATACTCACCCTCCTGCACCCTCTCTGCCCCTGTGCAGACCAACATACTCACCCTCCTGCACCCTCTCTGCCCCTGTGCAGACCAACATACTCACCCTCCTGCACCCTCTCTGCCCCTGTGCCTGCTCTTGTCACCAGCCCAAAGTCCACCCACCCATTCTACCTTTCTTATAATTTTTTCACTCTCTACCTTTCTTATGATTTTTTCCCTGGCTTCTTCCCTACCTGTCCCAGAGACAGCAATTCCTCTCCCTCAACCCTGGTAGAATTAACTCTCTCTATGCTGCATAATTTTCCACTTAATTATAGTCTTGCCTATAATGTTACCTATATATGTGGGCTACTTCTGAGCCCCCAGTAATCAAGGTACTTGCGTCTCTGGAACATGATCTCAGCCTTCCTTTGGGTCTCCAGGGCATCATGCCCAGGGCTAAGTGCAGGGAAGATGCCCAAGGCCAACTAGATTGAAGTACAGGACATGGTGGTGGCCGGCCTGGCAGAGGAGCTCAGAGGAGTCCCACACTGCCGTACTCACTTTGGCTGAATCACACAGCCTCCTGACCACCTCCTCACTGGGAAAGGGGGATAATTGTGCCTGCAGTGGTGCCTCCCTCGCCTTAGAGTTTTAATGGTTGGAGATAATGCACATAAAACACATAGCAAGTGCTGCCAATTAGCGGACATTAAACTACGCTGGGCAGTGACCTGGTCAGTCAATTACAGTAGCCAGGTTGGGTTGGGGCTCCCAGCTTCGGCTTCCTTTCAGAGTCGTAATAGTTGGCAAGATGTGTGTTCCTGGTGTGAGTGTCCCCTGAGACCCCTAAGTTGTCTTTTTCTAGTTTCGTTTTTAGTATTTCGTGCAATGCTCAGTGTGCGTGTTTTTACTTCAGACCTGCAGATTTCAGAGCTGTCCATCCATTCAGTCTGCACTTCATCCTTTTATGCACCCATCAGACATTGATGAGGCTGTCCCATGTGCAGGCCCCATGCTAAGCCATGCCCTCTGCTGTCCAGGTGATCCCACAGGCTCCTGCTAGGGCAACCCCCTCAGTCTCAGCAAACCAGATCCTTGCCCTCCTTAACTCCCAGTCTCCTGATGCTCCATTTCTTGGCATATGCTATGATTCTCCTCTCTCAGGGACAGGGATCTTGATGTCTCTTTGCCTCGCCAGTATTGCTCCTTTGTCTCCACAACGGCACTAAGGCCCATGCCCAGGGATCTGCTAGACCCCCAATCTGGGTGGTGCAGGCTTGAACCCCGTAGCTTGGCTTATGGCTGGGCTGGGGGAGCCAGGAAAGGCAGTGCATTGAGGGTTTCAGACCCTCCAGCCTTGCCCGGCTCCCCTGGTGCCCACAGAAGCCGCCTCTGTGTCCACACACCTCTGCCCTTCCTCTGGTCTCCACACTTGAGGAGTTCTCGAGTTCCCTTGCCTTTTGCAGAGCCTCTGTCCTGCAGGCTGATTCCCCTGCACTCCCAGCCTGATCCTTCCCGGCTGCTAATTGGTTTCTGTGCCTTGATCTGGGCCCTCCATGTCCCTTTACAGTGTAGAACCCTGATTTAATGCAGCAATTCCCTGGCCGGGCCCAGGCTGAGATGCACCCTGGCCTGCTCTGCCTCCCAGGCCAGAGGAACCTAGTACCCCCATTCCCAGCCTTGCCTCTGTTGCCCCAGGGCCCCAACTGGACCTTTCCCCACTCTCCCCAACTCCCCCTCTTTATCTGCAGCTCGCAGCATGTATGCCTCCCCCTATCAGCGTATCGGGCTAGCATGCCTCATCTAAAGTGTATATATTACCTAATAAAATCCTTCTTATTTGGGATTATTGCATCAGATTTTAATTTCCTCACTCGAGCAGCAGCATGTCGGCCTGCCCGTCAGTGAAGGGCCGATAGAAGGTGAAAAGAGCGGATAAACTGCACAAATTACTGCCAGCCGATGCCTATCAGCCCTTCGACTGGAATTGACTGGAATTAAGGACTGAGAAATAGGATTTGCTACCTCAGAATCTGCTGTGGCAGCTCTCATCGGAAGTCCCTTTCAGCCCCCACCAGCCTGCCCCCTCCAAGGACACCTCCTATTCCCGAAGCAAGCTGCACATTCACCTTTCAAGTCCTTAATCCCGTCATGGAAATGGGGTAGGGGGTGTCCCGGCTGAGCTTGCTGAGAAGGAGGAGGACACGGACCCCTGAGGCCATGCACAGCCCAGCTGGGCTCCTGTGTCCACAGTTTTCCTGACAAGGGCATCTTTGGAAGGGGACAAGCCACAGAGGGAAGAGACACACTCCCTTCTGGAGAAGTCCAGCTTCTCTCAACTGTGTCCCCACTGCCCGGGCCTCAGAGGCTGGGGCTGCCTCTCACACCTCACCCACATCTCAGCTTGGCATACCCACTGGGTGCAGAGCCCTGAGCCCTTGCCTCCTCCAGAGAGCAATGGGGTCCCCCGGGCCCACCCCACGTGGCCCTCCATTCCCCAGTCACCCCCACCCCTTTCCCCTCCCCACTGCACCTTGTGACCCTCAGCAAATCCCTGAGCACTCTGAGCTTCAGTTTGCTCACACGTACCCCCATGTGAGGAAAGAGAGAGAGGGGGAACCTTGCTGGGTGCCCCACACAGTGGCACATCGTAGGCACTCCACTCATGCCAGTTCTGCCCTGGAGGCTGCTAGCTGTCCTCACAATGCACAGAAATCCCCTTGCCGCTAAGTAGAGATGATTAATGTGGGGTGTTGGGGAGTCTGAATTTGCTGAAATTCTTTGGAAAAACCCACGTGGATGTGCACTTTCTGGGAAGAGGCCCCTGAGTTGTCCTCAGATGCACACAGCGATTCTAGGCCCAAATAAATAGTAACAATCACGTTTATAGCATTTGCCGTACGTCAGGTGCTGTTCTGAGTGCTTCACGTTTATCGGCTGTGGAGGGGTGGGGATTGTGATTTTTACCCATTTTATAGATGGGGAAAACAAGGCAACAAGAGGTTACAGGTAACTTACTCAAAGGATTCGAGCGCACGCAGTCTGGCAGCAGAGTCAAACCCTTAACCAGCTTGTGGTGCTTGTCCGCTCCTCCATCACAAACAGCTGGGCCCCTGCAGGCCTGCACGCTGTAGCCTCTCTCTCAGGAGGCTTCCTACTCCCTGAAATGTGGATTCCTGTGAAGGGCAGATGCCCTTGGCAGGTCACACCCTGGTACACACTGCAACTGGACTGGCTCCCTGGAGAAGCACAGCAGGCAGCGTGCCCTTGGGAGCGGGGCCGGCTCTGGGCCGAGCACAGCCGCACTTCTCCATCCCCTGTCTTTGGAAATAAGTTTCAGTATATTGAAAATATAATCACTGAGCCTCTGAAACAAGAGCTGTGGGCTCCCAGGAGCCCCCATTCCTCCCTGTTAATTCCTTCTCATAACATTTCCAGTCTTTCTGGCTGCACTTGTATTAAAAGCTCAGGGTTTTATTAAAAGTGGATTTATTTACCCAAAAAGAGATGAAACCCCAAACTTTGCCAGGAGCCTGTCAGACCTTGCTTCGTGGAAGCTCGGGTACGACTCTTGTGGGAAGAGTCCCCATTGTCCTCCTGTCCTGGAGAACCAGCTGCCCTCCACAGAGCCCTGCCCGCCCAGGAGGCCTCTGGGCAGCCCCATGCAGGAGCCTAGCACGGGCTCTGAGGACTGAGGGCACTTTGGTCACCAGGTCTCCTCTACATAGGCCTACACCAGCCCCCTCGTGCCTCCTCCTGAGGATCACTGTCCCAGGCCTGGCCTAGCCCTGCCCTGCATGTGTGCCTGGGACGTGCAGTTGCCCCTGAGTACTGCTTAGTGACTCCCTGGGGTGATGCTCCGGTGGGCCTCAGGCCTAGTTATCCTAGCAGGCCAGGAGAGCATGGAGCAACTGCTGTGAAGGGATACCAGTGCCTGGGGAGGGTGAGGTAGCGGGGTGCCCCTGCTGTGTCATGGCAGCAAGATTGGGTGGAGTTAAAGGAGGAGCAGCTTGTCCCACAAGAGCACAGGGTGTGCCTGTCAGGGAACAAGCCTCTGCACAGGTGAGGGGGGCGGGGGTGCAGCGCAGGCTTCAGCCTCCTGCTGATAAACAGTGAGTGTAGAGAAGTGGCCAAGGCCACAAGAGCCCTCATTAGCCATGCAGATGCCAGAGTTGACATTTCCCTGGGGATGGGGACAGGCTTGTCTTGCTCTCTATCACCCAGGGAAACACTGTGGCCTGGAGCCAGAGCCTCAGGCAAGCAAGGTAGGCAGGCATGGCTGGCACTGGCCATGGTGCGATAGGACCTGGGGAGCCAGGTAAAGGCTGCCCCGGGCAAGGGGTGACTCAGCAAGTGGTGGCAGTGATTTTAAGCCCTGTTTAAGGGCTCTGTGAAGGTTTAAACAAATTCTTGTTTGTTCATTTGTTTATTCAGTCAATCAACCAACCCATTAATTGATATTTGAATGTGCCAGTTGTATGCCAGGATCTCTTTCTAGGACAGTCTTATGCCTCCAAGCACTTGCCTGAGCTCTGCCTTCTACCCAGAGCACCTTCCTCTTCATGTTCTCTCCCTGGCAAACTCCTACTCATGCTTCATGACCCATGCTGAATGTTGCCATCTGTACAGCAGTTTGCCAGTTCCTCCAGGTGGACTTCTCCCCTTTTTGGTACATACACATGGCTCCATCTGAGCCACATGTGTACTCACACTCCTCATATGTGTATAGCAGCTGTCTGCTCAGATATCCTTGACTTCATGCCGTAGGCTGTGCTCCCCAAGAACACATTCCCCTGGCTCCCCATCCTATTAGTTCCAGCTCCTGGCCCCTTCTCCACCAGTGCTGCAGCAAGAATGAATAGGGGTGTGGGCAGAGCCATTCCAAGCAGGAATTGCCAGGCACAGCACTGTGTGGGCCATGGTTCCTAGGGCCATGGCAGCCTCCGGAGTTGCCATGGTCATCCCCCGAGATACATGCTTTCACGATTTATGCTTTCATCCCTAAGGTAATTGATCCATCATGTTCTCCTTTATTCAGACCCCAGTGAAAACAAGGTCCCAGGCTTTTTGTTGTTATCCTTATTAAGGTGGGGGGAAAGTGAGGCCAGAGAGGTACAGCAACCTTCCTAAGGTCACACAGCAATGTGATGGGTGGTTGAGCTAGAGACCAGATCTCTTGTCTCTTCGCTGGATGCTCCTCATCGGTTCTTCTTCCATGGTGGTCCATCTGAACAAGGGATATGTGAAGGGGAAAGGGGAATGATAGCATCGGTAAGGTTGGGCCTCCCCATGGACCATAGGGCATTTGCCTGGGAACTACAGTGTGCCCAGGGCAGCTGAGGCCTGAGCCCTTGGCACCTACTTCCTGGGTTGCCCTTGCAGCCAGGATCAGCCTGGGGAGGGAAGCTGTGGGTGCCATGACAGCTGCAAAGAAAGACAGCAGCCAGGGGACCCAAACTCAAGTCCCTCCTCTCTTCTGCCAGGGCACCACGGTGCGCATCATCACCGCCATAGACCAGGATAAAGGACGTCCTCGGGGCATTGGCTACACCATTGTTTCAGGTAAGGCAGAGGCTGCCCCTCTCACCTCTCACCCCTCTATCCTCCACCCAAGGAGAGCCAGTAGGTGTCTCAGGCTCTGAGGGCTAAGGAGAGGTCTGTGGGCATGTGGGACAGGGTAGGAGACCTGCCTACAGGGACAG
Source organism: Colobus angolensis palliatus (assembly GCF_000951035.1). Classification (NCBI taxonomy): domain Eukaryota; kingdom Metazoa; phylum Chordata; class Mammalia; order Primates; family Cercopithecidae; genus Colobus; species Colobus angolensis. Next base: position 4,828,745 of record NW_012113141.1, read on the forward strand.
TCCTCGCCAAAGGGCCAGGAAGGGGACCGAGTGAAGGCAGTAGGAACGGGGAGAAGAGATGCTGGGAAGCCAACAGAGGCTAAAATGTCTGGGGGCTACTTGGCTAGCACTGGGGGATGGGAGCGTGTGCTGCTGTCCAAGGTCTGAGACACTTGGGCACTTTGGGGCTCTGGGCCTGGGACTTGGGTGACTCCCATCTAACCTCCTCCAGCACTCTGGGTTTGTCTTTTTCTTTTCGTATTTGATGAAAAGGTGGCAGTTCTAACATCATTTTAGAACAAACGGAGCTGCAACTACAGCTGATTTCATGTTCTTTTCACATTTCCGACCCTTAGGAATTCATGTCACATCTGGAATGTTGCAGGGGGGAACATCGGCCCCCTTGCCACCAGATGCCTTGGTTGAGCAGAATAGTGACTGATGGCAGAGATGGTTCTGGGTGACAGGATCCGTGACCCACGCCCCACCCAAAGACTGACAAATGGCAGCTCTGTTTGGCTCTCCCAGGGCTGGTTGGTTTTAGAGCAAGGATGCCTTGAGGATGCGGCGAGAAGCTGCTCGCCCGCAGACTCTGGCTCTGCCCACCCCCCATACATGCCACTCTCTGCCTCCCTGCCCAGCCCACGAGTCGGTGAAGGGTCAGCCTGGTGTATCTGGGCAGGCCAGGCTGATGGCCAAGAGGACGTCTGGCCAGTTTCCACCCACTGCCTGTCCCTACCATACTCCCACACCCCCAGAACCGGGACTGGCATTGCTGGAGTAGCATCCTGCCCCTGAAGCTCAGAGGACAGCAAGGCATAGTGATCAAGAACATGGAGGAGGAGGGAGTCTACTGTGCCATGTCATTTTGGGTGGGTCCCTATCCCTCAATTTGCCTGTACTTCCACAAAATGGGAGCAGTAAGAGTACCTACCTCGAGGTGACGTAAGAGTCAGATGATTTAACATATAAAGGGCTTAGTTAATGCATGTAAAGTACTGCATAAGTGTTAGCTATGGTTATTACTAGAGCTATCAGCTAATGCTACCTTGGGAAGCTAGGAGTTAACTAGTAGGAGGGAGATGTCTCATGTCCTTGGCAATGCAGAAAACCAGGGGTGTCCACCTGGGACCTGCAGCTGCTGACATGACTATTGTATTGTCTCTAAGCCCAGTGTACTCCAGGACCCAGAGCCACTCCCAGCCCAGCGCAGGTGGTGACTGGCAGCAGGAGCATGGATTTGGGCCTCTGCACCACCCCCTCCCCCCATTTCATCATTCTGGTGTCCAGCACAGGACCTGGTTAGCATAAACCCTGATACGTACTTGCAAAATGAGTGAATGTCACTCTAGGGGAGTGAGTTTTCAAACTCCAGCATGCCCAAGAATCTCCTGGGGCTCCTACCCAAAATACAAAGTCCTTGGGCCCCACGGAGATTCTCCTGGAGGTCTAGGATGGGTCCAAGAATGGTCCTTTCTCACAGCACCCCAGGCAGTTCAGGTTCAGGCAGTCCTCACACGGGGATGTGAGGAAGCCAGGCCCAGGAAGGAAACTGTTCTGCAGGAAGGCAGGACCCGCTTGGGAATCGAGGCCCTTTCTAGGTGGGCAGAGGAGAAGAGGAGACCTGTCTTGGTGCTGATCTTCTTCATGAATTTTGCAAATTGAGACACAGCATAAGAGCCTCCCAGTGACTAGGGGCTTGTGCTGGAGAACTGAGGGAACACCGGTGAGCCCTGGGTGATGGAGTTGGGGAGCCAGGACAGAGCGGCAGCAGGAAGGGAGTGCTCGGCTGGGCAGGGGTATGTCTCTCATGTGCTGACAGCCTCTGGGCTGGTTTCAGATATACCCCAGCCTGGATGGAGGTGGAGAGCAGAGAGCCAGGACTTGGTTCAAGGTCATGCTTAGAATGGGAACTTCTGCAGAGACTCTGTGAGCCCATCCTCCAGGGTGCTGGTCCATTCTAGGTTCATGCTGGGTGCCAGGCTGCCAGTCCAGACCCTTGGGTCCTCTCCAGTCTTCAAATAAACCCTGATGGCTCCAGCCAGAACCATCTCTCTGCTCTCTCCCTCTGGGGAAGGAGGCTGGAGGGCTGAGCTGCTGAGCCTTTGGTGTCTGGGCTGGACTCTGGAGCTTGCAGTCTGGGCACGACCACCTGAAACATCTCCAGGGGCAAAATCTCCTGGGACAGGCTCCCAAGTACAAATAACAGAGTGAGAAGGGAGACCCAGGATTTGAAACCACAGGGAAGGGATGTGTGTGGAGGTGAGGTCAGGAGACAGAAACTTCTGGAAGGCCTGAGGCATTCAGCATAGCTTTATAGGATTCCCACTGCCAGCACAGATGTGTCTTAAGGGCTTTTAGAAAGGATGACAAATGGGTTACTTCTCACATGCCAGTTTTGATTGATTGGTAATGACTGCCTGCAAAGGATCATGGAACCAAACAGGCTCATGAGTGCAGTATTCAATTGGCAGAGTCTGCTATGGATGTGGCAAGGGAGAGGGCCACTGTGTGACAAATATTTGCCATCCTTAGTATGTTACCACTTGAGCGACACTTGCTGGGTGGCCTTAGGTCTTCCTCTACCTATTTTGTGGGTGTTTGTCACCACCTTGCGTCACCCAAACCCCTGTTGGGTAATGAGCAGCTCGAGCAAAGGTCAGTCTTTCTCTTTCTTCCCTACCCATCCTGACTGGCTCAATGGGGCTGCCCCTACCCACCATTCCTGCCCCCTTCTCCCTGGCCCTGGGCTGGCACAGTCTCCCTGAGAGACATTCTCAGCATGAACCTCAAGCAGGTTGATGGGCAGGAGGGCACTGTCCCCAGGAGAGCAGGTAGACAGCGGGCTAGGATTTTGGCCTCATCTCTACTTCCTTCTACCAGTGTAGACACGGCTGAAAGGAACATTGTCTACCGAGGGTCTGTCTCACACACCTGCCTCTCTGGTAACATTTGGTCGCAGCCCTCTCCTGGGTGGCCTGGCCAGTGCCTATTTATTGGGAAGCAGGCAGAAGGGATGGTTCATGTCACCCTGAGGGCATCTTTACAGCTGACTGCCCCAAGCTTGCCCTGAGTGCTCAGAAGGGGCCTGCCCCAGCCCTGGAAGCTCAGGAACCATTTTCCTTTGAAAGAAAGAACTAAGGGCTTTGTAGCGTGTGGGCAGAGCCAAGTGGAGAGTCCTGAGTGTGGTGATGTGGGTGACTCAAGTCTCTGGGGCACCCCCAGAAGCCTGGGCTGGTGGTGGCTCTGTCTGCTGGTGGTGGCTCTGTCTGCAGTGGGTGAGGCCTGTCTGCCCCACGTGGCTGGAGACAGGCCTGAGCCCACACTGGATCCATGGCCCACAGTTAACCTGCCCAGTCCCCTGGTACCCTGTCCCCTCCAGGCTGTTTATCTGCCCTGCAGCTATGGGGATTTATGTCTGCACACCAGTGCATTCCCCATTACTAATGACCCCTCTGTTTTGCCAAGAACAAAGAGGCCTTCAGCGCTAAGTTATGGCTCCATTGCCATCAATTTGTTCTCAGCTCCTCGTGGCCAAACTGAGACTGAGGAATGACAAGTTCTTTCCCATAGATGACCTGGCATGGGCCCCATCTTCTCCCTCAGCCTGTACCTGCCCTGCCACCCACAAGTGGCATCATTTTCTTGGGGCCTGACAAAAACAGAGTTCTGCAGGCTCCCGTCCCCAAAGGACAGCCCAGCCTGTGGTCTCAACAGACACCCCCTCTGGCCTCATCCTTCCTCTGCCAGACAGACACAGCCCTCCTTCAAGGGGCAGTTGCACTCGCCACCCCCCCTCACCAACAGAGCACTGAACTTGGAGTCAGAAGTTGTGGGTTCGAGCCCCAGCTGTGCCACCTGCCAGCAATGTATCTGAGCAAGGGGTTCGACCTCTCGACCCGGTGGTCCTTACCCACGGAACTGGGTTAATAATCCCCACATGGGTGAGAGGGTGCTGGAGAGACTCTAAAGGGCCAAAAATATTAAGGATTTTTTTTTTTTTTTTTTGAAACGGAGTCTTGCTCTGTCTCCCAGGCTGGAGTGCAGTGGCGCGATCTCCACTCACTGCAAGCTCTGTCGCCTCCCAGGTTCACGCCATTCTCCTGCCTCAGCCTCCCGAGAAGCTGGGACTACAGGAGCCTGCCACTATGCCTGGCTAATTTTTTTGTATTTTAGTAGAGACGGGGTTTCACCGTGTTCGCCAGGATGGTCTCGATCTCCTGACCTTGTGATCTGCCCGCCTTGGCCTCCCAAAGTGCTGGGATTACAGGCGTGAGCCACCGCACCTGGCCTAAGGATTATTAATTGTCAAGGAACAAGCAGGACCCAGGAGTCCTTGGGACTCATTCATTCATTTCCTCCATTATTTGTTTGAGCACAGGGTAGTGGTTGAGAGTACAGGCTCTGGAGCCGTTGTCCATGGTGGTGACCTCTAGCTGTGCCAGCCAATGCATTTGCCCATGAGCCCATGTAGCTACTAGGCACTTGAAGTGCAGCTAGTCTGAATTGAGATATGCTGTCGATAAAACACATAGGATTTTGAAGACCTAGTGTGCAAAAACAGGTGATAAAATATCTCACTGGTAATGAATGATGACATGTTGAAATGATAATATTTTGGATATACTGGGTGAAATACAACATATTATTAAAATTAATGTCACCTATTTCTTTTTTGTGACTACTAGAGAATTTAAAATCACCCATGTGCCCATATTCCAGTTCTCTTGGCGGCTCTGTTCTAGAGTTAGGTGGCCTTGGCTTAGCTTCTGCCACTGACCAGCTGCATAACCTTCTAAGCATCCGTTTTCCAATCTGTAAAATGGAGATGATAACAGTCCCTGCCTCACAGGCCTGTGGGGGTTTAGTGAGCTGAGCCGAGTTAGCACACAGAAGAGCACCTGATCTCGTAGCTAAGGCACTGAGCAGAGTGGACTCTTCATTCCCACCCACAGGTGACTGAGGGCTTTCTCTGGGCCAGGAGCTATGCTAATGTCCTGAGAGGTGGTGGAGACCAGGGCACCATCTTCGCCCTGGGAACCTGCAGTTTGGTCAGGAGACAGACCTATGCAGAGGCAGCTTTGTTACCCGGGTGGAACTCTGGGAAGAGGAGGCACAAGATATGCTGATGTTGACATAGAGTGATGGCTTCCTGGGGGCCCGTTAGACTGTTTTATCTACTTCTGTGTGTGTTCAAAAATATCCATGATAAGAAGAGAGAAAGGATCCTTGGGAGGGGGTGCCTCAGCCACTCAGCGCAGGCTGGAGAGACTCCATGAGGAGAGATCACAGAAGCCAGGCACTGCAGAAGGAGTAAGAATTCGCCGGAAAGAGGGGCGGACAGGCAGAAAGAACAGTGTGTACAGAGACTCTGCAGTAGGAGAGGAGCCACATTCATGCATCTGCAGTAGCTCAGCGTGACTAGGCGCAGCACACAAGGGAGGCGGTGGCAGGGGGGTGGGGTAGTCGGGTGCTGAGGCTGCAGAGGGAGGCCGGGCTGGCCATGCAGCATGTGGGGTGCCCAGCTCAGGAGAATGCCAGCATGTGGGGTGCCCGGCTCCTGAGAGCAGCAAGGGGCCACCTGGGGAGTCTTGAGGGGTGGGGTGCATGGTCAGGAGTGCCTTTGGGCAGCTTATTGTGGTCAAGGTGAAGCAGACAGGTTGGGGGACAGCAGCTAGGAGCAAGTAGGGAAGAGGTTGGGGTGTCCAGCTGAGAGTTGCAGCCCCGACTGCTCGGCCACAGGCCACATTGGGGGACAGAGCCAGACAGAGGCCAGGGGCGCGTAGAGGCCTTGGAGGAGGTGGTGACGGGACAAGTGCCGTGGGTGAGGGCAGAGTTCTATCCTCTTTTCATGCTGAAAAGGCCTAATCTCTTCTTGCTTCCCACATCCATTTCCCCATCTGCTGTCGTCCACAGCTCAGGACCATCCCCCAGAGTGAGGGGAGGAGAACCCTGTTTATTGGGTACCTGCCATGTACCAGGCACAGCCTGGACACAAGTTATCCCTCAGAACAGTCTATGAGAGAGACGTAGACAAGGAAAACAAGGCTCAGAGAGTTTACATATATTGGCCAATAGTCACAGCTACTAAGAGGCAGAATAGGGATTTGAACCCAAGTCCCTCAGGTTCCAGAACCTCCCTGTTTCCATGACAACCCACTAGTTCTCAAAGTGTGGTCCCCAGAGCAGCAACATCAGCATCATCTGGGAATTATTAGAAATGCAAGGTTTTGCATCCTCACTAAACCTAAAGAATCAGAAACTCTGGGTGCACCCAGGCAACACTGATGCTGCTGGCCTGGGGACCACACTTTGAGAAGCTCTGGTCTAAAAGAGTGTGTGTTCTCAATGGCGGCAAAATTTTGTACTGGCAAAGATCTTACTCTTTTAATGTATAAAGCAGATTTACATTATGTCCGTGGTGTTGACATTTCATGTCAGGGGAGGAAAGCAATTACGTAAAAATGTCTAAAGTGGGCCGGGCGCGGTGGCTCAAGCCTGTAATCCCAGCACTTTGGGAGGCCAAGACGGGCGGATCACGAGGTCAGGAGATCGAGACCATCCTGGCTAACATGGTGAAACCCCGTCTCTACTAAAAAAAAAAATGCAAAAAACTAGCCGGGCAAGGTGGCGGGCGCCTGTAGTCCCAGCTACTCGAGAGGCTGAGGCAGGAGAATGGCGTAAACCCGGGAGGCAGAGCTTGCAGTGAGCCAAGATCTGGCCACTGCACTCCAGCCTGGGCAACCGAGCGAGACTCTGTCTCAAAAAAAAAAAAAAATGTCTAAAGTGGCTCCTGGGGCAAGGGGTTGAGTGGGGTGGGTGACGATGAAGAGAAGGTTGAGAAACACAGGGCTAGAATCAAGGGTAAGTGAGAAGTATCAGGCTGAAACCCCTCACTTTCAACTTGAAAGGCAGTGGCCTCACTTCCAGGTCACACTGGGGTACTATGTTAGTGAAGGACAGAGCCTTCCCTTGCTTGTCTCTGAATTTTATTTTAATGCTACCAGTGAGGAGGTACATTGAGTGCTTTAAAATACATTGAAATACATGAAAATACATTGATTGCTTTGAAGGGAAGTCTGTGTGTATGTGTGTGTGTGTGTGTGTGTGTGTGTGTGTGTGTGTGTGTACGCAGGGAGAATAATCAGATACAGTCAAACTTGCACAAGCTCACACCCCCCACATATGCCAATAACTGAATTGGGCCCCTGGCCATGGCCTGGTGGGGGACAGCTATCATAGGAGACCATTGTGCGAAACACTTCAAAGCCCTTGTGATTAAGCTGCTTGGCATTTTCTGCCCCTGAGAAGTGAAAACTCAGGAAAAGCAGAATTGCTTTGGAACTCTGAATCGCACACCATAGCTCCTGGCTTGGGGTAGCACAATGGGTGCCTGGAAGCCCCAAACATCTCGGGGCATCTTGGGGAATGGCTCACCTGGCTGGAGCCAGAGGTCACCAGGAAGGAGTCCAGGGCAGATAAGAAAGGGGTGGCAGGGCAGTTGCTAGAAGATACAGAAAGCAACAAGAAGTAGGTTCTTGAGTGCGGCTGGGGTGGGGGAAGTGAACACGGGGTCACTGGGAGATTCATCTCACACAGTTCTGGGTGGATTGGAGCAGGAAGCACTGGAATGATGGCGATCTGCTAACAGGCTGTGACTCTAATCTATCCTTGCTGAGGGGAGATCTGGGGGTCATTGTGGAGATGTACAGGAGCCAAGTCAGCAGGCTCTGGTGATGTACTGAAAATAGATGATGCAGGAAAAGGAGGAGACAAATAAACTACTAACGTTTGAGTCTAGGTTTCTCAGGTCATGGTGGTGGCCTAGGCAGAAAGGGACATATTCATAAGAAAAGCTTGTTAACATCTGTGAATGCCACCCTAGACCCACATGTACCAAAACACCCCATTCTTCACCCATGGCAGACATCACTAATTGATCCCAGCACAAGGATGGGCCTCTAAGCCTTTCTTACCTGCCTTCTTGCAGCCACTAGCAATTGAGAAGCATTCTCTCTCAAGCTGGAACAAACCTACTGTCCAAAGTATAGGTTTAGCCCATTTGCATCCTGTAGCTCTCTTCTTTCAAGAATATCTAGGGACAGAGCCTCTGGAGGGTTTTTAATTTAATTATACAAACACACTGGTCTATTATTTACAGTTCTCTCCCATCATCATGCCGAAACAGCAACAATGTATCACACCAACATTCACTTGCTCCTGATGAGCCACAGGGAAGTCTGCACTTCTTCCTTCCCCCTGATCTTTCTCCCTCTTCTCTCCAGGGTGCGCTTCCTGCCACCCGGCCTCTCCTGGTGCTCTCATGAGCCCGCCTTTGTGATAAACCAGTCTTTACAGCTGTGCTCATGATTCCCTGTTCTTCCTCTCTCCTTTAATGAGGTCCTGTATGCTCTTTGTCGGTAACAGTGGCTTGCCCCTTGCTTCCTTCCCATAAATAACACTGCTGGGTGGACTTTTAAGAGGTTTCACTGCAGCACAGTGAAACTCTCCCTTTCTGCGTCTCTTCTTCCCCATACCCTCCTCATGGGCAGGAGTCTGTCTCTGTCCCTTGCTCGGAACATAGAGTGCTGTGGAAACACTCTCAAGGCTTCCCCCTTCTGCTAGACCTGAGTCCACTTCCCCAGCCGGGCAAGGCATGGACTGCATGGGCCCTTTTTATTAGTCCACGCAGCTTAGGGAACCATATCTCTGAGCCAGAGCCATGGCTGAGGCAGCTCTGCGGGGTTGGGAGGGTTCTTGCTCATGGTTGGAGGTTGTTTGGGTGGGAGATTCTGGTTCCCCCATGTCAACGGGAACTTGTCTTTTTTTCTTTTTTGGTTCTCTTTGGCTTTTTCCTCAATCTTTAAGATAACTGCTTTTTATTGACTTTCAAGAGCTTTGAGATCTTTGGAGGAATATGAAATTAGCCACCATTTAGTTTGCATTCTCTTTCTCTTTTAACTTGGTCTACCTCTGGTACACAGAATTGATTTAAACGTAATTCTTGGCTCACGATTAACATTGGTCCATGTGTAGCTCTCTTTTGTTTCATTCTTAGCCTTAATAATATTGTGGATGCCTGTGAAACTCACCAGCCCACCTAGAGCAAGACCATCACCTGTGCCTTACCTCGCCTTACCCATACCTCATTCACACCTTACCCACACCTTACCCTCACCTTACCCACACCTTACCCTCACCTTACCCTCACCTTACCCTCACCTTACCCTCACCTTACCCTCACCTTACCCTCACCTTACCCTCACCTTACCCTCACCTTACCCTCACCTTACCCTTACCTTACCCACACCTTACCCACACCTTACCCTCACCTTACCTTCACCTTACCCTCACCTTACCCACCCCTTACCCTCACCTTATCCACACTTTACCCTCACCTTACCCTCACCTTAGCCTCACCTTACCCACAACTTACCCACACCTTACCCTTACCTTACCCACACCCTACCCTCACCTTAGCCTCACCTTCCCCACACCTTACCACCTGTGTGTTCCTCCTCCACCCCATTCCCTGCCTCCCATCCCCCAGAACCACATATTTGAATCCTGTATTCTCTTATTCTCTTCCTTGTGGGAAATATCGCATATATGTGGATGACATATTGCTTGGATTTAGTTGTCTTTGAACTTTATTTTACAAGTATCATGTTATACATAGGCTCCTGGGACTCATATTTTCTCCTCCATAGTATATATCCAAGACTCATCCATGCTGTCAGGTGGGTATCATTTTTCATGTTTACTATGCGTATTACTCCATCATGGGAAAATATTGCAGTTTACTTATCCATTTCCCTGTTGATGGGTTGATTACAAACTGTGCTGCTATGAACATCCATGTATCTCTCTCTGGATGTGTTCAAGAGTTTGCCTTCAGCTACACACATCATCTCTCACCCCCATCATAAGCCCCGAATGTGGCTGGCTAGAGCCGTTTAACAGATGAGGAAGCCTAAACGCAAAGAGCTCATGAAACATGCTTAGGGCCACAGGGCAAATGAGCCGCAGACCCAGGATTCAAACGTAGACCTTCCTGCTTCTAAAACTCACATTTTTTTCTGCTATTGTTTGCTATTCTGCCTGAAAAGCCAAGGGATTTATGTCAGCCTGGTGGTCTGTGTGTAGGAGTGGAATATTAAGATTCATTCAATCATTCATTTATTCATTCATGTATTTGTTCATTCATTCATTCAGCTAACCAGTGAGTACTTATTCAGTGGCTACTGTGTGCCAAGCTCCATGCTAGACCCCGGGACCAGCTGTGAACCGAAAGCCCCCATCACCACCCTCGTGGAGTTCACATGTTAGTGGAGGAAAGGGATCGTAAATAAATCAGCAAAGACAGTGTTTCCCTGCTGTGTTAAAAACATCAGGAAGAAAACGCCAGGGTGAGGAGAGGGTGCCTAGGATAAGGAGGCGTCTAGGAAGGGGATTTAGGAAGGCTGGACCAGGGAAATGTCAGCTGCCTGCCTCCACCTTTCCAGGCTATGGGCATGGGAAGAGATCCTCATCGCTCCTGCCTCAGAAAAGGTCTCCAATATCTTCTGGGGGCTTTGAACCTGAGACGAGCCCCTCTAAGCAGCTCAGATTCCCAGCTCCCTTTTTCATCTGACTCCCTGGATGACTGCTCAGCTTTCAAGGCAGCCCCCAGCTGGGGCTAATCTGAAATAAAAGTTTTTATTTATCTAGCTTGATACCTGGTGCAAGGTTAAATCATACAAAAGAAAAAGCAATAAGAGAGAAAGATTAAGCATAAGGCGCTGTCTTAGGCATGCCCTTTTGCAATATGGTTACAAAGATATTAAACCTGAAGACACCCGCAAGCCCACATTGCTATTTCCTTGTCTCTCTGGGCTCAGCTTAGCCACTGCTGGAGCAGGAAGGATGACAGAACTCGGTGGGGGCCGTAGGAGGGAGACCCCCTGGGGTACCCTGCAGAGAGGGTGAGCAGCCAGATGGAGTTCTAGTTACTCAGCCCATCAGCCACCTCCCACCCTACACAGCTCTGATTCATGGCTTCCCTGGGGAACAAAAACATTGACATCTGCACCTACGTTTCTATCAGCGTGTCCGTGTCATCAGTATTTATTATGTGCCTGCCACAGGCAAGGCATCCTGGGAAGAGAGAGCAGGCAAGAAACCTTCATCACAATCCCTTCCCACAGTCAGCCTGGGCTCAAATCTCAGGTGACCTTGAGCAGGTTACATCCACCTGTGCCTCAATTTCCTCATCTGTGAAATGGGAATATTCATAGGGTTATTTTAAGCATCAGATGAGTTAATACAAGCAAAGCTCTCAAAACAGTGCCTAACACATAGTAGGCACACTTTATTGTTATTATTAGCATTGAAAAAATTATAGTCTAGTTGATGACAAACACAAACAAGAAACACCAGGCCTGGATTCCTCAGCCTGTAGGTATTAATGGGGTCTCTAAAAATCCAGATTTCACTGACTCGTGGCCTTCCTCCATGTCTGTATACCCCTCAGACTTTAGTTCTCTGTAAAATCCCCACCAAATGTTGCAGAGGCACCTACAGGGTGGGGAGGAGGCAGTTCCCCTGCACTTTCTAACTGCCCTGCCAGCTCTCCTGCCCTCATCCCTCTTGGTGTCCCCTGCACAAAGCTGCTGGAGGTGGGTAACTCACCAGACCCCTGCTGTAGGCACCCTCTCTAGCCCCTGAAATGGCCCAGCATCCCCTGGGTGCCCCATGACCCTGGAGCCAGATGGATTGTGGGCTCCTCCCCTGCTGCAGGCTGCACTCAGGATCTGGGTCCCACAGCCCCACTGCCTGAGCCCTGTGCACTGCATGCCTCTCTCCACTCACATGCAAACAGCTCCCCCAGCTCCAGCCTGCAGCCCTTCCCTCTGTAGGGCCAGGAAGGGCCATGAGGACAACATGCCACCCTCCTCACCCATCTTTCCTACAGAGCCCATTGTTTAAAGCAATTTTTTTCTTTTTGAGACAGAGTCTCACTCTGTCACTCAGGCTGGAGTGCAGTGGCGGCATCTCAGCCCACTTGCAACCTCCACCTCCAGGGTTCAAGGGATTCTCCTGCCTCAGCCTCCTGAGTAGCTGGGACTACAGGTGCCCGCCACCACACCCAGCTAATTTTTGTATTTTTAGTAGAGACAGGGTTTCACCATATTGGCCAGGGTGGTCTTGAACTCCTGACCTTGTGATCCACTTGCCTCAGCCTCCCAAAGTGCTGGGATTACAAGTGTAAGCCACCACGCCCAGCCTAAAGCAATTTTTTTAAAAGAAGGGAAGGAAGGAAAGGAGGTGGACAAAAGAAAGAAATAAGAAGAAAAGAAAGCTTTATTTTAGCCAAAATATCAGCTTACTGAAAGCCCACCCACCCATTCCCCAGACATATCCAGTATGGACCCTAGGGAAAACCAACTACACAAGTAATTCATCATGGGTGCCTGAAGCATGGCATATGTAATACACATAGGGTTTGTTCCCCCAGGAAAGGCCGTCCTGGAAGGAGGGTTTGGGGAGATGGTGAGGAAGAAGCGTTGCCACCCGCAGGGTAGGTTGTGAGCACACACTCATAGGACTTTCCCCCCATCCCCGTCCTAACATTCTCCTGCAGGTTGGAACTCACATTGGGAAAGGTTTGGATGCCAGACAATGGAGTAATAATGACATCATAATAATAGCTACCACTTATTGGATGTGTGCGAATGGATCTAACTGTTTTACCTACATCAACTCTTTTAATCCTCTCAATAACCCCATGAGACTGTCCTATTATTGTTATCCCCATTTTACAGAGGAGGAAACTGAGGCCCCGTTGCCCAAGGTTTCATGTCTGGTAGGTGATAGAACCGGATACTGAACCCAGCAGCCTGGCTCTAAGCCCATTTTTCTCCACTGCTCCCTGCCCTGAGCACTTGAGCGGGCTGCTGCAGGCTGAGAATCACTGGGTCTACTTCTGGACTTGGCTAAACTTCCTGTGCTTTCTGCCACCTCTCTGTCTGCCTCTCTGTCAAATGCTCTGAGTCAATTAACTGGCTGCTCCCATTCAAATATTTGACCAATATCCTGGAAACAGAGATTTCAGAGCAGATATTTTCAGACAATCATTGAAGTGAACAAACATTCTGGCACAGAATGAAATTATTGCCCAACATCTAATTCTGTCGGGCAGTTCTCCCATCCCAGCCTTACCCCTACCCACCACTTGAAGGCGTTTCTTTATGGGGGCGAGGTGGGTGGAATCGGGCTGCTTCTGCTTTCTAACTCACTGCCCCTCCTACCCCCTTCCACTGCTAGTGCGTGAGGATTCCCCCGCCCTCACTTGTGGGATCACATCACTGAAGCACTTTTGAATCTGTAAAGGCAGATGCTGAAGGGCACGTCACAACGATGTCCGGCAGACCAAGGGTTATTTTAAAGGGGCTGGTGACTAGTTTTGCTTCATAATGACAGTGGTAGTCCCAAATGTCAGCAAAAGCAATTTAGTTGAGATTGAAAGGAGCACTTTGCAAATGAGGATTTGAGTCCCTGGGATGCTTTCAGTCCTCTTTAGAAGTCTGTAGGAGCTGGGTGTGGTGGCGTGTGCCTGTAGTCCTAGCTACTCCGGAGGCTGAGCCCAGGGGTTTGAGGCTGCAGTGAACTAAGATGGCCCCACAGCACTCTGGCCTGGGCAACAGAGTAAGACCCTGTCTCCAAAATAAAAAAAAAAAAAAAGTCTCTAGAGACTGAAGAATCGATCATTCATGACTCAGCATGTGGTTGGCAAGGTCTTAATATGCCAGCTCTCACATGGGGTGGTCTTGAGGAGACAGACAAGACTGTATAATGGAAACTGAAAATGTAAAACCAAGCCACCAAGAAGCTTGAGGATTTGCTGCAGAGGTAAACGTATGAGAAATCGCTCCTCCATCACAGCATTTGCTGAGTGGCTGGTGCTGTCGGTGAGTTCCTGGGGGAGATCAGAGGAGGCCAAAAGGGTTGAGAGCTGGGGCAGAGGCGAGGATAACAGCTTCACCCGAATGCTGGTTCCCCAAATGTAAGAAGATACTCCCAAGGGATGATTTTAAGGGATGCACGGGTGAGGCGTGAAATAACATTGAATCACACAGACAGTTATTCCCTTCTTGATTCTCTTACAGAATTTCCATTTCTGTCAGTTCTATCCAGGAAAGAGTTCAGTTGGGTGCTCATGTCTTTAGCACCTCTTCAACTGGGCTCGTGTCCCCACTGGACACAAGGAGAGCTGCTGGAGCCTTCAGAGGTTGAGCTGATGCAGCTAACCATGGAGGCAAACTACACAGGCTCATTTCCCCCTGTTACAGCCACCCTCTACACATGGCTGATGAACTGGTTCTCCATGTGTGATACCCTTCAAGAGTTTTTTTTAGGATGATGTTTAAAAAAATTAAAGAAAACTACTAAACAAATAACAATAGAAGTTTCATACAAACATAGCAGAAATTGGGAGGCTGGTATCCACGTGACTGACGATCAGGCAATGCTGATGGACGATTCATCTTGACTTGGGCCTTTCCTTGAGTGACTTTCCTTCTGAGAGTCACCTCAATGCATGTGAAGGGCTCAGAACAGCTCCTGGCCCAGGGCAGGTGCTCAGGAAATGCCAGCCCTCTGTTGGATGGAATGGCCCTTGGAAATGGGGTGCACTAGCACCCACACGGCGATGTTATTGGTGCTGCTGCTGGGACTGAGGGGTGGGTTGGTTAGGTGGCGAGGAAAGCATCCCAAGCAGGAGAGGCTGAGATGAGCAGAGGCTTAGAGGGAGGACCAAGGGACATTTAAAGGACAGTGGACAGACAAATCAGACTGCAGAAAAGGAAACATGGAAGATGATTTGAAGGGTCTTGGGCCAAGCTAAGGAGTGTGGATTATTCCTTTCAGGGCATCTGTGTTTACAAGAACCCAAGAGCTCTCAGGAGCCCAGGAAAAGGGGCTTGCTGTGAGGCTCGGGGTTCCCATGGATATCCTGAGCTGATGCTCCTCAGCATCGGGTCTCCTGGCTCAGGAACTAGGAACAAAGCTCAGATGTTTTCTCCTTTCCTACAGCATCTGTATTTATTTCCTATAGTTGCCATAATAAAATGCCACTAACTTAGTGGCTTAAAACAACAGAAGTTTATTCTCTTACAGTTCTAGAGGCCAGAAGTCTGAAATGAGGCTTATGGGGTTAAAATCAAGGTGTCAGCAGGTCTGGTTCCTTCTAGAAACTCCAGGAGATAATCCCATCCTTGCCTCTTCCACTGCTTCTGGTGGCTGCCAACATCCCTTGGCTTGTGGCTGCATCATTCCGATTCCCGCTTCCCTGTTGCCATTGCTTTCTCCTCTCCTGTAGTCAAATTTCCCCCTGACTCCCTCTAATGAGGACCCTTGTGATTACATTTAGGGCCCACCCAGACAATCCATGCTAATCTCCCATTGCAAGATCTTTAACCAAACCACATCTGCAAAGTCCCCTTTGCCATGTAAGTAACATGCAGAGGTTGCAGGGTTTCGGACCTGGGTGCCTTTGATGGCCATTCTTCAGCCCACCACAGCATCCGTGCTCTCTCTGAGCATCTGCCTCTCTCCACTGGCTCCCTCACAGTCTCACCTGGGCCACTGCCTCTTCTTTGCGCTGCTCTTGAAATGCCCTTTCAGCTGCTGTCTCAGCTGCCAAGCACCTCTATACTATAGTTATCCCATTCTGAGTTTCCTAGAGGGGTCAGATTGTCCTGCTCACCACCACAGCAGTGTCCACAAGCCATAAGGAGCTGGCAGCCTGAAATGCTGTCCCCTAGGCAGCTGGTACAGAAGAGGGTGGTGGGGCCATGTGTGGGGCAGGCCCCAAATACATCTAGTACACTTTCAAAGATAGACAGACCAATGGGACAGAATAGAGCTCTTAGAACCAGACCCAGATATAAATATGGGAACTTGTTGTATGATAAAGGTGGCACCATAAATCATCGAGGAAAGGATGACTTGTTTAGTAGCTGGTGTTGGGAAAACTAGCTCACCACGTGGAAGAAAAAAAGCAAGATCCCTACCATACGCCGTATACCAAGGTAGACTCCAGATGGATTCAAGACCTAAATGTGAAAGGTAGAATATAAAGCTCATAAAAGGAAATGTGGGGGTATATCTTCATGACCTTGTAGTAGGAAAGGACTTCTCAGCATCCCCGGAGCACATGCCATAGAAGAAAAGTTGTTCTATATCAAAGGAGTTCCAGTTCAATCGGAATATGTAGAATAAGTTAACAGCAAATGATATATAGGGAAATTTTTGCAACGATTAAAACCAAGGAACTAATAGCATATATAAGGAATTCCTGCAGATCAAGAGGAAAAAGTTGGAAAATCCAACAGAAAAATAAGCAAAGGATATTCATGGAGTGGGAAACCCCGATGACGGATGGACACATGTAGAGATGCTGAAACTGACTAAAAATCAGGGAAACACAAACGGTAACTGCAGTGACCGACCTCTTCACACCCCACATCGACACAGGAGTCACATCCTCCCTGTTTTTGTGTAGCCTGCAAGCTGAGAATGGGTTTTAAAGATAACTATCTTTAGGCCTGGTACGGTGGCTCACACCTGTAATCCCAAAGCTCTGGGAGGCCAAAGCAGGTGGATCACAGAGGCCAGGAGTTCAGACCAGCCTGGGCTACGGAGTAAGGCCCCATCTCCACAGGTGATGTAGCCCATGCCTGTAGTCCTAGCTACTTGGGAGGTTGGGAGGATTGCTTGACCCCAGGAGGTTGAGGTTACAGTGAGCTATGATCATACCATTGCACTCCAACCCAGGCAATAGACTGAGACTTTTTCTCTAAAAGAGATAAAAGAAAGAAAGATAAGTATTTTTGCAGTTGATCTGAGGGTAGTAAACATGATCTGTGAACTCCAATTAAGCAAAATGTTATCCCCCGCCACAAAAGTTCCATTCTTCTCATTAGCAGGACTATAGTATAACAAATCGTGCTCAATTATTATGACATTTTGAATTCTTCAAAAACGTTTGTGGAAACTTGTTTTCTTTCTTTCTTTCTTT
>NW_012113141.1:4846138-4941889 GCF_000951035.1 Colobus angolensis palliatus
CTAGTATCAACATAATGTCCTCAATTTGGCCTCTCTACCTGCAAAGTTTGAAATATTCACTATGACCCTTTGAAAGAAAGTTTGCTGACCCCACACGCTCTGCATCAGTTAAAAGCCACAGGCTGTCAGGTTGAACCACATAAAATCACCATTTTTGTACGTCAAAATGGATCAATGTCAGCAATTTCTTATGGTTCAAATTCATAGATATATATACAGCAAAATAGATTAATATTTAAAATCTACCATTGAGAATTTATAAAAGAAATAGAATTTATAAAAGATATAGAAAGGGACAGCATAATAGCATTTCTGTAAGATAAAATAAGAAAGCAAACAACAGTAAGAGTAGATACTGAACAAGAATACAGGCTTGACCGGGCATGGTGGCTCACGCCTGTAATCCCAGCACTTTGGGAGGCCAAGGCGGGCGGATCACGAGGTCAGGAGATCAAGACCATCCTGGCTAACATGGTGAAAACCCGTCTCTACTACAAATACAAAAAATTAGCCAGGCATGGTGGCAGGCGCCTGTGGTCCCAGCTACTCAGGAGGCTGAGGCAGGGGAATGGCACAAACCCAGGAGGTGGAGCTTGCAGTGAGCAGAGATCGCGCCACTGCACTCCAGCCTGGGCGACAGAGCCAGACTCCATCCCCCCACCAAAAAAAAAAGAAAAAAAAAGAATACAGACTCAAAGAATACAGGCTGATGCAGAGACATGTTGCAAAGTACTTGTTTTGGAGAAGAGAAAAGGTGGGAGAAGGGTGAAGAGGAAGCCCAATTGTAACATGTGCTAATATTTATTGAATAATTGCCTGGTCCTGCTTTAAACAACTCACAGGTGTTAACTCATTTACTCCTCACAGCCCCCTGATGAGGAATGTGATATCATCGTGCCCACTCTACAGATGAGGAGACCCAGCTCAGTGGGGTTAGGCAACTTGCCAGCCAAGGCCACTCAGCTTGTAATTGTCAGAGCCAGGATTTGGACACAGGCAGTTTTGGCTCCAGTTTGGGGAATCAGATCTGAAGTCCAGTGATGTGGGTATAGGTCAGAGGTGTGAAGGTGCACCCAACATGTCTGAAAAAGCAAACTCCCCTTTTAACTAAATCCTGCACCCACCCCTGCCCACTCCATGCTCAGGAAATCCCTAGTGCTCCTTTTTCACTTGCTTCTCAAGGATCCAGAACATTTACCGCAGCTCTGACCACAATGTGAGAGTGAGGAATATGGACCCTGGCCCTGCCTTGGCCCAGCCTGGAGTGATGGGCCATCTTATCCATAGGGCAAAATTACTGACAGAATATGCCCTGAGAAAGGGCTCTGGCATTAACTTACTGAGATATCAGCCAAGGGCTGGGGATCACATAGGTCCAAGTTTAAATCCTGGCTCTGAGTTCAACTGCCTGTGAGGCCTTGACAAATCAGTTCTGTAAACAGAGTTCAAAGTACCTACCTCGATGAGGCATTGCACAGCACGGTGCCTGGTATATAGTAAGTGCAGGGTAAATTACTATCGATCACAAGTTCATTGACATCACCTAGGGAAAATGACTGCCTTTCATTGTACCATCTGGAAAGAAGGCCACTTGGGGAAAGCAGGGAGGAGCCTCTGCCATCCTATTTCTCTAATTAGTCTGCCTGTTCCCCACTTTTCCATCCTATCTATCTTTCTATATCTCCCCCACCTCCCTTAAAAACTTATCTTCACACTCACTTCCCCTAGGAAGCCTTCCCTGACCACCCGCTTGCATCATCTTCTTAACTGATGGTAGCAGGTTCATCACCCCCATTCTATTTCTAATGCGGAGGTTCATGCTCACTCCACCATCCCTGGACCCCGTGCCCAGGACAGTGTCTTGGCCTGGGGTTCACAAGCATTTGTCTCTTTGACATTCTTTCCCTTTCCCCCTTGGTAACCACTGAATCCCTGGGAATCTGCAGGTCCCAAACACACGGCCCTCACAACCCAGAAAGGAGTCATCCTTTTCCGAGGGGCATCCCAAGCACCTGCCTTCCCCTGTTATCCGCGGAGACAACGCTCTGCGGGAGGCATTGCCTCCTACTGTACCCTGAGAACACGTAGGCCCAGCTTCGATGTGGCCTGCCTGGGTCTGCCCAGATTGTGCGTGGCACTGCCAGCAATTGGCACCAAACCACCCACACCCACATCCAAGGCCTTTCTCTCGTATCCCAGCCACTTCAAGCCCAGAGGTGACCATGTGACTCCAATGTCCCTCCTGTGAAATCCTTCTCTCTTACCTCTCCAGGGAAACTGAGGCCCACAACAACCGACTTTCCTCCGTGGTCCATGTAACTCAGAACTGCTAATTGGGGCTTGGCTCTGGTCAGCCCCCTCTGTGATTAGTACTGATTTTCCCTGGCACCAAGGGTGGCGCCTTCTGCCTGGTTCTGCTCAGGGGTGGTGGGAGGCACACACCTCAGCAGTGGGGAGAGACTGGCCTGCAGTACGAGAGAAAGCAAGCCCCTTGGACCCCACTTTTTTGCAGCTGTTATTAGGATGTCGGTGGGATCCCACACAAGGATGTCATGCAAGGCCCTCTCTGGAGGTTGCATCTTATACTTACAACAAGCACTATCAATATCCCCATTTCACAGATGAGGAAACTGAGGCTCAGAAAGGTAACATAACATATAGGGTCATGCTAGGCCAAGAAGTGGCAGAGCCAGGATTAAAACCCAGGTCTGCATGAGTCTGAACTCCTCAGGGACCACCCTCCTCATTGGATGGTCGTGACAACCCTGTCATGTGCAGACCCTGCCTCTACTATTTCCACCATACAGATGGGTAAACTGAGGCTCGGGGAGCTCAGGAAACTCAAGGCCATATGATTGGTGAAGTGATAGATACTGGCTGGCCTCTGATCCAGCCTTTATTCGGTCCACTGTACACCAACCCTTCCTTTCCATGCCAGGACCCCTCTCCCTCCAGTGTGGCAGCATGAGGGGTAACCAGGAGAGGAGTTGAGGGTAGGGTTGCCCTGGACGGATGTGAGAAGCAGATGAGAACTGGTCACAAAGTTGCTGGATGGGTCACAAAGGGCCAAGTTGCAGAAAGTGCTGGAAACCAGGTGGACTTGCTGTGTCGGGCAGGAGGGAGCATGTTGGATCTTACAGGGGGGGTGAAGTGCTGAACTGGCACTCCTCAATGCCCCTTGCCCAGCCCACCCCAGGGCCTGCCTCCTAGCTCCGGTCCCCACCTCCCTGCCGCCCCAAGAGCCGGGTGGGAAACAGTCCCTCTGTCATGCTCCGGGAGGGAGGAAGGTAGCCGCCCGGCCCTACCTTCCTCCCTCCCTCCCTCCCAGGTTGGGGACATTGGGCCGCTGAGGTCAGGCCTTTGTTTGAAGGACAGATAATTAATCCCACAAAGTAATCCCCAGCACACTCTGGCAGATTTATGGAGATCGCCTCTGTCCCGGGAACTCTGCTTCATCATCTTTCATTTGCCAGGCAAAGCAAGAGACTTGTTATATCATAGGCCCCACGCCAATAGGAATTTCATTTAGGGGAGTTCTCCAGGTGGAAGGAGATTGATAACCCAGGCCTGGGCAGGAACCGATGGCAGTCCTGGGGCCAGGAGGGTGGGAAGCAGAGCAGGCATTGCCACCTCCTCTGTCCCCTTGCTGGTCTCCGTCTTTCTCCCAACATGGGGCTGGTTTCATGGACCTCACCTGTCACAGGCCACAGGGACCCGGATATCATCCAGTCAAGTCTTTCCAAGCCCCAGATGAGAAAGCAGAGACCCGGAGCATGAGAGAGGGACTGTTTCCCACCTGGCTCTTGGGGCTACTCTGCCCCAGCTGTCCTCATCGTTACTTCTCCCTCCCCACTCCCCAACTCATCCACCCTGAAGCTGCCACAGGTACAGGACTGTCAAGGGCAGGGGCATGGGCTGCTCAGAGCCTGCCATGGTGGCCCTTGGAGCCTGCCTCCCAAGGAGGCTCCTTTCGGTGCAGGAGGGCAGTAGGGGTTGGCAGGACCTGGTAGCTCATCCACCAAACAGTGAGTAAGGAGAGGCGTGGCCCTGGGGGTCAGGGTAGTTGCTTCTGGTCCATTGGCTCTGCCTTTAGCTTGCTAGGCAGTTTAATGGCTACCACTGTCCACCTTTGCATACAGGTGTTTGGGCTCATTTGATAATTCATAAATATTTATCAGGCACCTCTCGTACTCACTGCTGGGGATATAGCCATGAACAAGACAGACAAAACTGTCGCCCTCAGAGGCTGTCTTCCAACACACTCTGCTTTATCCACACTCCCGCCCCACCCCCACCCTCAAAGGCGGGGTGGGCCCAGGCTATGGGCAACTGGGAAGGGAGGGGAGGGCCTGGGCACAGCTCAGAGAGCAGGGGTTGGTGTGGCAACGTGTAGGCAGGCACCAGCACCAGCTTTGCCAACTTGGCAACTCCGTGTCAATAGAGACCAAGCATGGTGGGGCTGGCTCCTTCCTGAGGCTCCACCCAGCCCTCAGTAATTAAAGCCATAAGTCATCTTCCGACGGGAGCCTGTAGGCTGGGGAAGCCACAGCTGGCCTTGCTTGGGGTTTAGTGCTGGGAGGGAGAGTGAGTACATCTGGGCAGAGGTTTGTAGAGGGAGCTGAAGATCAAAGGCTGCCCTCCATTCTGGCCTAGGCTGGGGGCAGTGTTTGGGCTCTGAGGCTCGAGTTTACTTCGTCTTTTCTATGAGTGCTGAGTCTCAAGCTTGCAAATACCCCAAGTGACGCCATCTGTCTCCAGCAGGATCCTTTGTCCCGGTCCCTCTCCAGGAGGGCCTATACCCAGAGCTTGGAGTGGGGGTGCTATAGGGTGTCCACTGCTTTGGGGCGCTTCCCAGAGAGCCTGCATTCCCTCCTGCCAAGAGACTAGGGGTCTGTAGCCCAGACCAGCTGATGGGGAAGGAGGCAGGATCAGGAACCTGTGTAACTGAGAAGGACACCAGGCCATGCATCTGTAGGGTGGCCCAGTGGGAAAGACCCAAAAGTCGCTCCTGTGACTTCTCTTTTTCAAAAAAGCAGTCAGAGGCTTTGGAAAGATTTGGGTTGTGGAGCCTCCTCCCTGGTCGAAAAGGCAAGGACGTCTCTCTTTTTCTTGTTTCTCGCTTGCTCAGCAAAAGTTTTTGCCTATGTGAGCCAAGGGATGGGAGCGTCTTGGGACATCCCTCCCTATCTGGCTGGACTCATTCATCAAGCATTCTCTGAACGCCTATTTGGTGTGGGGCACTTGGCCAAGGGCTTGGGACATAATGTGACATCTGGGGCTGAGCCTCCAGCTGGGAGGATGAGGGCATTCTGGAGGCAGGCTGCTGGGATGAAATGGCCAACTACCCACCCCACCGCACACTCCACCCCACATCCCAGCCCAGGACCCCTGGCCTTTGTCAGAGAAGCAGGGCCAAGTTCACTGGCAAATGCGAAATATTAAATATTTAGAAAAGTACAGAAACCAGCACAGCACACCCCCACGTATTCACCACCCTGACAGCATTTGTTGACATTTTGCCATATTTGCTTTGGATCTTTTTGCTCTTCTTTTGGTTGTTGTTTAAGAAATGAAACATTGCGGCTATTGTTGAAGGCACGTTTTCTTTGATTTCAATCATCTCAGAGGCCTGTTCTTAGAACACTGAGTAGAAAAGGTAAAAACCTCTGATCCTGACGTTGGCTTCAAAAATGGCATCCCTGACTTGAATGTGAACTGTGTCTTAGGTGACATTGAGGAATCATTTATTTTGCTTAGGGTGAAAATAGCATGTTTTGTTGCATTTTTGAAAGTCCTCATGAGAGATGTATGCAGTATTTAAAGATGAACTGGAATTTGCTCTGATAACACCATCAAAAATTGGTAGTGTTGGGGGGGCAGTGATTTTAAGGTAAGTTTGCAAAATTTTGATGATTGTTGCATCTGGGTGACGGTACCGAGAGCTTCATTGTGCTCTTGTCTCTACATTTGTGTTTGTTTGAAATTTTCCGTAGTAAAACTTTTATGTGGGTCCCCAAAGCTCAAAGCAGACCAGAGAGCCACATCTGACCTGTGGCCTGGACAGGACCCCAGACTTGAGCCAGACTTCTGGTCCACCCATCTGGTGCCGGTTCTGCTTCTAACTTGCTGTGTGTTGTTGACCAAGTTACTTCTCATCTCTGATTGTCAATTCTGCAGGGACTGAAGGAAAAGTTGGAACCTATTAGGCTTTAAGCATCTTTCCATTTTCCACCTCTGACACTTGACACATCTAACTTGTATGCTGAGACTCCACTGGCGGGAAACTGTGGGAACAGGCCCATTTATACCTTCAATTTCTTTTTTTTTTTTTTTTTTTTGAGACAGAATGTTGCTCTGTCACCAGGCTGGAGTACAGCGGCATGATCTAGGCTCACTGCAACCTCTGCCTCCCAGGTTCAAGCGAATCTCCTGCCTCAGCCTCCCGAGTAGCTGAAATTACAGGTGTGTGCCAGCATGCCTGGCTAATTCTGTACTTTTAGTAGAGGCAGAGTTTTACCATGTTGGCCAGGCTGGTCTCAAACTCCTGACCTCAGGTGATCCACCTGTCTTGGCCTCCCAAAGTGCTGGGATTACAGGCATGAGCCACCGTACCCTGCCACACCTTCAATTTCTTCAGTGGGTTGGCCCACTGATGCTTCAGGAGATAAGCTTTGCAAAAAGGGCTCTGTGGTCAAATAAGTTAGAGAGACACCGCATCACAATATCCTTGTGCTGGCAGGTCATAATGCCCATGAGCACATTAAAGGCTCTGACAAGTCCTGCGGTGAAGATGTCTGTTGAGCATTTCCCAGATTTATTTGACCACAGAATTTTTTTTTTTTTTTTTTTTGAGACAGAATGTTGCTCTGTCACCAGGCTGGAGTACAGTGGCATGATCTAGGCTCACTGCAACCTCTGCCTCCCGGGTTCAAGCGATTCTCCTGCCTCAGCCTCCCGAGTAGCTGCGAGTACGGACGCGTGCCACCACGCCTGGCTAATTTTTTGTATTTTTAGTAGAGACGGGATTTCACCGTGTTAGCCACAATAGTCTCGATCTCCTGACCTTGTGATCCACACGCCTCGGCCTCCCAAAGTGCTGGGATTACAGGCATGAGCCACCATGCCCAGCAGACCAGAGAACTTTTAAAAGTTAACCTTACCTATACCCCATGGTATCAGAGTTCCTGGGGAAACCCTTTCTGTTTCAGACTGGGGGCTCTGACTCTGTAGGACAAATTTGCCGTCTTTTCTCATAAACATGATGACTCTGACTCATACTCAGTAGAACCCAAGATGTTTGATGTTTTCCACATTGCTGAGTGGGTTTGTGCTTAACCAAATTTGTAGTGTTTTTCCTTCAGTCATGCCCTGACCAGAAACATCTGCTTTGATGTTACACTCTGAGTCACTGACCAAATGCCGGAAAACCCTCCAACGTTAGGAAACTGGGCCTGGCACAGTCTGCAGCCTTTCTGATAGAGCCTTCTAGAAGCATTGTTTCTAGGGAGGAGTAGGAGAAAGAATGTAGGCATTGGCATTAAAGGCCATGGGTTCAAATCTCAGTGTGACCACTTACAAGTCTTATGACTTTTTCACCTCTATCTTCAGTTTACTAATCAATGAGATCTAACGTTTGTTGAGCATTTGTGGTGTGCTGGACACTGTGCTGAACTAAGTAGGCTTATTACCTGCTTTTATCCTCACATCAGCCCTATAAGATAAGAATTACCTCTCCCCTTTTTATGGTTAAAGAAATGAAAGCCCAGAGAGGGTAGATAACTTGCCCACGGTCACACAGCTAGTGAAAAGTAATGCTGAGATTTGAACCCTGGTCCTAGACACTGCAATATCTGCCCCTTTCAAAAAGATCAGATCTCCCATGGCATCTTAAAACTGAAAACGTCCTGGGAATCTCCAAATTCCCTGAATCACCAGACTCTGAACCCCATCCTTCAGAACCCCTTGGAGAGTAAGGGGGTGCTGGGAGTGCTGGACTCCACACCCCGTCCTCTGCTTCAGCCAGGGCAGCGAGCTCTGTTTTGGGCTGTTTTCTATAGTGGAGCTCTGTGTGAAATTTTGTCTGATAAAAGAATCTGCTACGGAAACAAAGCCATTTGAAAAACCACTGCCATAGAAAAGCTCCCTCTTTTTTAAACAGGGGAGAACTCTGAGGCCCAGAGAAGTGAAGTGACTGGCCCAGGGTCACAGCTGTCTTCTCAGCCCCAGGCAGATCTCTGTTCTCTCTTCAGGCGTTGGAGCAGGGCCTGGGCTGAGGGGGGGCTCTGCAGCCCCTAGGGGACCCCTCAAGGTCGGTCATCGGGGCTGGTTCTGCCAGCTGGTGGCCAGTTTCTATGAAGATAACTGTGTCTGAGGCTGGCTCCCTGAACCTCGTCCGACCACATCTATTTCTGGGCTGCAGAGTCCTGACGGAGCACAATTTGATTCATAAATTACCCGGCTCAAGGTGTATGTGATGGGTTCTCCTTCCACAGATTTGAAAGTCATTCACTATGGAACTTGGAGCACTTGGGGCGGGAGGGTGGGGGCAGCCGTGGCACTGTCGGGATTAGCGTTCATGGAGGAAAGGTGGCAGGGAAGATGGAGAGGACTCGGAGAATCAGTGAGAGCCACTCTGTGCCAGCTCTGTTCTCCCAGCAGCCCCAAGAGGCACAGTCTGTCAGTGTCCCTATTTGGCAAGTGAGGAAACTGAAGCTCAAAGGCAAAATCACTTGCCCAAGGCCATGTAGCTAGAAATATTGGAGCTAGGATTTGAACTCAGTACCATCTGAGGCCCACACTGCTTCCACATGATCTCAGTGATGTGAGACAAAGGACTGAACAGATGGCAGTTGGAGCGGGAGGCTGAACCCTGGGCAGTAGGATCTGAAGGGAAGGTTCAGGGGCACCAAGCCTCTTTGTCCCACAAACTTCAGGGTGCACCTGTCACTGCCATTGCACCCCACCCTGCCCTGCTCTGCCGGTCTTTCCTGCTTAAAGTCATCCAGTCTGTGACACTGCACAGCTCCACCTGCCCCAGGCACCCAGTTCACCATCTTTGATGCATCCTGACATGGGCTCAGCACTTTACAGATTCCTTATCTCACTGAACCTCTAAACAGCCCTGTGAGCCGGGGAGGTATTCTCACCTCCAAAGAGGAAACTGAATCTCAGAATGTCCACAAGCCCGAAATGATGAAACCAGTCTTTTAAATTCACATCCACTCCTTTATTAACTCTCCAGTTGGCTTCTTCATACATGTGCCTTGTCCTTCCCCGAAGGTGACCAGTCTTCCCCGTTAGACGGTGGGCTCCGTGGGGTTATGACCACACCATGCCTGCTATGGACGGGCCCAGTGGTACATAAGTGGTCTCTGGTGTCCCCACTTCCCGAGAAGCTCCATCCCTGGGCCCGTCTTTCTCACGTCCTGTTGCTGGATTGGAGCCAGAGGAGGGGGTGACAACATGACCGGGACGATAGACAGCGTGTGCCCCCTCCTCCTGCCATGAGCCTTCTTCTCCTTGGGCATCCGATCACCATCCTTTTTGTTTTCTTAAGTGTCTCCCCCACTCCTTCCCCCTTCGCCCTCTCTCCCCAGGACAAGGCCTTTCAGATCATCAAATATCAAATGCTGCTTAGGCGCAGACTGAGATGGCTTTATCGGGGTTGTAAATCTCCCTGCGCCCTGACCTCTCTTGAGTGCCAAGCCTTGGGTGAGTTATATGGGCCCTGCCCAGTGACAGGCAGAACAGACAGCCCTCTGGGAGGCACAGGCTGGGGGACCTGGGGCACCTTGGCTCCCACTCTTGGCCCAAGGAGAGACCCCAGTTGAGGGGAAGCACGGGTGTTTGGGCCCACCTGCCCCAGGCCCCGGAGGTAACCAGATGCCAAGCAGGCAGCAGCGGGGGGCTCCTTTTCCTGATCTCCTTTTCCTCACCTTGCTCTCCTCCCGGCCAGACTCCCGGCCCCAGGGCTGAGGGAGCACCAGTCCCACACAGGAGAGACAAGGCCCACGGCAGCCATGAGGGCTATGTGAGACCTGAAAGACCCAGGTTCTAGTCCCAGCATGGTCACTCAGTAACCATGTGGCCTTGGACATGTCACTTCATC
Source organism: Colobus angolensis palliatus (assembly GCF_000951035.1). NCBI lineage: Eukaryota > Metazoa > Chordata > Mammalia > Primates > Cercopithecidae > Colobus > Colobus angolensis. The sequence continues at coordinate 4,856,247 of NW_012113141.1, forward strand.
TGACAGTGCCTCAGTTTCCTCATCTGATAAATGGGTAGCAGTACTGGCTTCACAGGGTATTTTGAGGATCCAGTGAGACTGTGTGTGTGAACAAACATGTAAAGCGCTTGGTCGACAGGCAGAAGCACGCATCTTCCCCATCTGTCAGGGGCAGGCAGCCGTGTGGACTAAGCCTGTAGTCTCTAGAGGCAGACAATCTCTCTGTGCCTCTGTTTTCTCACCTGTAAAATGGGAATAACAATAATAATGGGAGGCCAGGCATGGTGGCTCATGCCTGTAATCTAAGCAACGTGGGAGGCTGAGGCAGGAGGATCCCTTGAGCCCAGAAGTTTGAAACTGCAATGAGCTGATTGTGCCACAGCACTGCAGGCTGGGTGACAGAGTGATACTCTGTCTCTAAAAATGCAAAAAAATTTAAAAAAAAAGAATTGTAAAAGCTAAGAGTGGAATAATAACGATGATGCTCTTACAGAGGGAGGCCTTGAGGAGTAACTGATGAACGCACATGAAGTACTGAGCACCTCGCCTGCCACGCAGCAGGTCCACAAGAAATGTCAGCCCTTGTCATTGTCCCTTTTCTCACTACCATCACCCAGTCCATGCCCTCATCACCAGCAGGCTTTCCTGCCTCCAGCCCCACTGCTGTAGGAGCTCTTCAAAGCCAGACAGAAATCCAAACTGCTTCCTCCTCTGGGCATCAGCCTCTCCTGACGGCCTCCTGTGAACTCTCTGCTCCTCCTGCTGGCTCCCCACCTGGGAAGCCGTGGTCCCACCTCCACCCTTTTGCTCAGGCCAGTCTCCCCAGCAGGAGTGCCCTCTTCCTCCATACTGACCCCAGCACTGCCCTCCAAGGCCCAGCTGAAGGAGTTCCTCCTCCTCCAGCCTCCTGAGGAATCTTCCAGGCCCTGGCAAGCCGCCCTCAGCACGACAGGACCCCTTTTTGGCATAGGTCCTGTTTCCTCATCGAGACTAGATGCTGCTTAGAAGCAGAGGCCTCACCTTTCCAGTGCCTCGCACTCCTCTGTGAGCAGACTCCTTCCTTCATCCAGGCTCATGTGGCAAGACCAAGGCGGGAAAGGCCGCTGCCCTCAGGGAGATTAAATCCGGTGAATTGTTGTTAGTAATGGTGGTAACCCAGGGAGAGGAAGAATTACGCATTAAAATGAATCAGTTCACAAAGCAGCCTGCATCTAGCACCAAGCTGGAACAGAGAGACACACACCATCAAACGCTGGGGTTTTCTTTCTTTCTTTTTTTTTTTTTTGGTGCAGTAAAATATAAATGACATAAAATTTACCGTTTTAAAGTGTGCAATTCCGCAGCATTAATTACATTCACAGTGCTGTGCAGCTGTCACTACTAGGAAGTTGCAGAACTTTGGGGATTATTTTTAAAGGAACTTGTATTGACCTTTATTTAAAAAAAGGAAGACAACAAATGTAATGCAGATCAAGCAAAAGAGAAAGTTGAAATGACTGGAGCAATGGTTTTTCATTGGGGCGATTTTGCCTCTCAGGAGACATTTGGCAATGTCTGGAGATGCCTTTGGTTGTCACATCTCGGGGAAAGTGCTACCAGCACCTAGTGCGAAGAGGCCAGGGGTGCTGCTGAACAACTCACAATGCACAGACTGCCTCCCACGACAAAGAATTATCCAGCCCCAAATGCCACAGTGCTGAGTCTGAAAACCTCTGTCCTAGCGCTATCACTCAGATAATCTGTGTTCACATTTTGCTAACATTTCATTCCTTTTTTCTATGCACACATTTTTTAAGCCAAAAAGATTATCTTATGGAACTGTGCCGATCACTGTCCCTTTTTTTAAACACGTCATAAACACATCTATTTTTTCAAGTTACAAGCATCTCTTCTGCAACGTTTTAGTGGCTTGCTGCATTTCATATCATAACTTACTTAACGAATCCCCTATTGTTGGACATCTAGGTTATCTCCAGTTTTTCTTACTAAACAGCACTATGGTGAACATCCTGGTGGCTGCATTTATGGACACATCCATGATTATTCCCTTTGAAGAAATTCTCTCCATGGCAGTGTAAAGGTTTTTCAGGAAATAGGTTCTTATTTCAGCGATAGTCCCTGCTGATGTCTTTCTGGTCCCCATCAAAACATCCTCAGAGGACCAGGGGCCGCCTCTCTGAGGCTTTCCACTTTACAGGGAGCCATGCACAGAGGATTGCTGTGGGTAGAAGAGTGTGGCTTGACCCTTAGCAAACTGGCATGATAGATTTCACTATCTTTGGCCACTCGAGTTAATGCTTCATAAATCGGAGCCAGTTATTAGCAAATTAATCAGGGTCCAGTGTGTAGCCTTATTAGGAGAGGTATCATTTGTTGGTTTCAGTGAGCTTGATAAAAACTGTTGTTGTGCAAAATGCCTGTAAGACAAGCAGACTGCAGTTCACACCTACTTGAGAGACTGGAAGGTTGTCTTGCCCTGACTGGACAGTAATAACTGTAATTAACTGAGACGGCTCAGCTCAAACAAACATATCACTATGGCTGCATCAGGAGGGTACTACAGCCCCAACTGGAATTGCTAATTGGCTGATCCCTCCTCATGGGTCCTAGTGCAGCTGTGGTGCCTTTATGCTGTATGACATTAGGAGTCACCCCAGTATCGCTCTGCTCCGTAGCCTTTTGGACCAGCCTCAGAGTGGCCCTCAGACAGTCCTGCTGTGGCCCATTCATCCATTCAGAAAACATTGATTGATCACCTGCTAGGCATCTGCTGGGCACTTGGGGAAACCAGTCCTGCCCTCCTGGGGCTTACATTCCAGTAGGGAGAAACAGCCAGTAAGGAACACATAAACAGATGGAAGAGAGGTTCAGAAAGTAGCAGTGCTTTGAAATAAATAAAAGAGGATAGTGGAGAGAGAGTGACAGGGGTGAGGGTGGGAAGGTAGGGGTAACTGGAAAGGAATCCGAGGAATGACATTTGAGTGGAGGCCTGAATGCACACAGAGCGGATCTGCAGGAAGAGGCTCCAGTCAGCTTGGGAAGCTTTGGCGGGGGGGCAGTCTTGCCCCTCCCCGCCTGACCCAGAATCCTTATGCAGCAGCAGACTCTCGGCTGGTCCCCTGTTTGAAAGCTGAGGTAACCCACACCGCTGGTTGCCATATGTTGATGGAGGTGCTGTTGAATGCAGCCCAGCCCAGATGCCAACCAGGATGCAGGCCCCTTTTGTCATCAGGCAGCTAAGTAACAATTTTTAATTCATAAGATGTCTTGCTCAAAGCCCATATCTCGTGCTGGCTCCCAGTTTTCATTATACAGTGATACAACTGTATACCAGTCAAAATGATATGGCTCCACTGGACAGTGATGGGCCTGCAGGCCAGCCTGCGCCAGGGGCCCAGGGGCTTAGGCTGCCCACATGCAACTGCTTAATGGGCTACACATGGCAGGGGAGACAGGAAGGGCCAGGGGCCTCTGAATGGGACATGAACTATTTAGCTTCCTGGAAGCTGAGTTTAATTCCTTGCTCTACCTCTCACTGCCTGGATGATCAAGTGCAGGTTATTTTTAACCTCTCTGTGCCTCAGTTTCCTCCTCTGTGAGATGGGGATAGTGTGTCTGTCTCAGGGGTTTTGTGAGACTGAATGAGACATGCATACAAAACACTTTGCACGGTGCCCTGCACAAGGTAAGAACTCAGAACTCAGTCCATGCTGGCCATTGTGGGATGTACCCCTCACAACTGGATGAGAGGGGCCACAGCTGGGACCAGCTTGCTCTGATTCTACTATTCCAAAAACAGGCGTGGCCAGGTGTAGTGGCTCATACCTGTAATCCCAGCACTTTGGGAGGCCGAGGTCAGAGGATTGCTTGAGCCCAGGGGTTCAAGACCAGCCTGGGCAACATGGTGAAATCCTGTCTCTACAAAAAGTACAAAAATTAGCTGAGCGCAGTGGTGTGCACCTGCAGTCCCAGCTACTAGGGAGGCTGAGGTGAGAGGATCACTTGGGCTGGAGAGGTTAAGGCTACAGTGAACTGTGATCAAGCCACTACACTCCAGCCTGGGTAACAGAACAAGACTCTGTCTCAAAACAAAAGGAAAGAAAGAAAAGAAAAGAAAAAAAGGAAAAGGCATGGCAGGAAAGAAGAAACCAAAGTGTCCACCTACTACGTGTCAGGCACCGCAATAAGTGCCTTACGTACATGATCTCACCTGATGCTCACACAGCCTGGTGAGGTGGGAGCTGTTATCCACACTTTACAGATGGGGAATTTGGCCCAAAAGAATGAGTGGTTTGCAGCAGGTCTCACAACTGGTAAGTGGTGGAGCTGTTGTGGGAACCTAGGTCTTTTTCATGTCCTGCAAGTTCATGCTCAGTAGGCGGTCTTCACCAGGGTGTTGACGTAATAGACTCCAGGCACAGACCATTACTAGAAGAGAGACCATGGGAAGGAATGGAAGCAAATGCCAGTTCTGCTCCCTTCCCCGGGTAAGGTCCCTGATGCTGGACCTGGGCAGGACCAGGTGACCAAGTCAGAGGCCACAGTGGGGATGAGGGCCACACAGGTCAATCTCATCCAGCCTCCCCCCTCCATTCAGACACTGCCATTTAAAGAGATGGCTGCTTATGCCCAGCTCCTGAGATTCCGAGCTCCTCATAAGCCATGGCTTTTTCTTCTCTTCTCTCCCCTGCAGCCCCAATACAGGACTAGGCCCCAAGTATGCCGCTGCCTCTTACATACTGGTTGACCCTTTGGAATTGCTGCAGAGGGAGGAAGAGAAACTTCAGGCCATCCAACAAATGTATAATGAGCGCTGTTCTGGGGACTGCCAGACATAGCAGCATGAGACCCCGGCCCTTATCCTCAAGGCCACGCTGGTCTCCAGGGATGAGAATTAAAGAGGCCCCACCACACGGGGCAGCTGCCTCATGAGTTCTGAGCCCAGCACTCAAGGGCTCAGAGGAGCCAGAGGTGGCAGAGCCTCCAGACGCGACATGCGGGTGGGCTTCCTATAGCAGGTGATACTGGACCTTCAGAAAGGGCAGTTCCCAGCTGAGCGGGAAGCCTTGGGTTTTCTTTTAACTCTGAGTGCAGGAGAGCAGAGGCAGGACGCAGGGGCTGTTAGCCCAGCGGAGCAGACAAAGCAATTGAAAGTCATCAGTCTGTGTTCCCGCACGCACCACCAGCCACTCACTAAACTGCTTTTCACCCAGACCCAGCTCCGCTGTGGGTCAAGATGCTGCCGATGAGATAACAAGGGGACAAGATGTGGGAATGATGAGATTTGGCAGCGGGCAGGAGGGGCGATAATGCAGGTGGAGCAGGGGATGTGAAGTGGGGTAGCCTTCCAGCCTGGAAGAAGAAAGAGGAGGGGGATGAGCCTAAGCTCCACCTGCCCCACATGGCTCAAAGAGAGAGAGCTGCCCCCACCCACACACATATCCGACCTTCTACCCCCTGCCGCAGCCCCTCCCAGTCCACTTCCCTCTCCCTCTCCCACTTCCTTTGACCAGCTGGAAAACAGCAGAAGCCCCTTGCTTGACTCTGCGGCGCCCTCTAGCTGCCACTCAGCCTCTTGCCTTGTTTTTTACACCAAACTCTGGGCAGCAGCACCTGAGCACCTGCACTCACTGTCCCCACATCCCTGCCCCACCGTCCCTCAGTATCTTAAAGTCTGACTCTGGGGACATCTGAAGACCCAGTCTGTGGCCTTTGCCAGACCTTCCTCTTCCTGAACTCTCTGCTCTATCTGACCCTGCTGACCGTCAGGGAAGGACTGCCTCCTTCCCTAACTCCAGGCACCCGGCACTAGGCTGGTTTCCCATCTACCTCTCTGGCCATTGCCTCTCTGTCTCCTTCACTGCGTTCTAGATATTCCTGCTTATACTCGTCCAATTATACATCTGCCATAAAGGCCAGCCTCGCCTGGTGCTCTTTTCCGCAGTGTCTGACAAACGTCGCCAGCCCATTGTGCTGACAGCTCTTGTCTCTAGCCTTACCTTCCCCCACCAGTCCCCATGGTAGGTCACCTCCCCAGCTACCTGGAAGACATCACAACATGGAGAGTCTGCTGCTGTGTAAAACTCTACCATGGAGGAATTTATTTAGAACTTTCCAGAATGTGTAAGGACTCCCTCGTGTGTGTGTGTGTGTGTGTGTGTGTGTGTGTGTGTGTGTGTGTGTGATGGAGTCTTGCTCTGTCACCCAGGCTGGGGTGAACAATGGCATGATCTTGGTTCACTGCAACCTCTGCCGCCTGGGTTAAAACAATTCTCCTGCCTCAGCCTCCCGAGTGCTTGGATTATAGGCACCTGCCACCACAACTGGCTAATTTTTGTATTTGTAGTAGAGATGGGGTTTCAGTGTGTTGGCCACACTGTTCTTGAACTCCTGACCTCAAGTAATGCATCCACCTTGGCCTCCCAATGTGCTGGGATTACAGGTATGAGCCACGGTGCCCAGCCCTAGGACTCCCTCTTGAGGAAGAAGTCACTTTGTTGACACTCCACTCTATGAAGGATGATGATCTCTTATTTACCTCATCCTGTTTCCTTGCCCCATAGCACAGGGCCGGGCACAGAATGTGCACAAATGTGTGGAAAGTGAATGCTTGCAGGTAGAAAAAGAGAAATGTAAATCTAAGTCCAAGCTGGTCACTTGCTGGCCATGTGACCTTAGGCAAGTTATTGAACATCTCTGAGCCTGCTTCCTCACACAAAAGATGGGATATCTTCTTATAAGGTGGTTGCAACGAATAGGTGATGTGATTGTGCAAACAGCTTAGCTCAGTGCCTGGTACATGGTGTTTGATAAGTAGTGGCTACTACTTTTTAATAAATAGGAGAATGAAGGCTGCAATCCCCACCCCCGTCCAGCAGCCTTTCACACATGATTCATTCCTCCCAGCCTCTCTCTTGCAAATCTGAAAAGGTTGATTCCTGGAGCTCCTAGAGGAGGTGGTTGCCCCCAGGAAAACCAACAGGGCCAGTAATGACCTGCTTTTTTCTTTTGTGATCACTTTGAATTACCAGTTCCCAGAATCCTTACAGTGGTAAAAGTGCAGCCCCCACCCCACCCCCAAAACCCCTCCCCTACCAGATACACCCCCATCCTGGAACTCAGGACACCACCTGTCCGCCCAGGGGAAGCAGCTGCCCTTCTGTTCAGCAGTGGGGCTGAACAGATGAAAGGCATCCCTGGTGAGTGCCCCCAGCCCCCCAGGCCCCCATGGGACTTGGATAAAGAATGTCTGGGAGACCAGAAGGTGGACACGGAGGTATCAGTTTCCAGGAGAGCAGAGAAACTTGCATGTGTGGCTGCCAAGCCCACGGCGCCTGTGGAGGGGAGGATGTGGAAGTGGGGGAAGAAGGGAGGGCAGTGAGGCAGGGAAGTGGAGTTCCCCTCTGTACCCACCATTCTGAATGAGCGGGGAGCAGAGGCCAGAGCTCTGGGTTCAGGGCCCTGTGGGTCTGAGGGTTTTGTTCTCAGCCTCAGGTCAGGGCAGCCTGTAAACACTAGCCCTCTGTGGCGAGGCTATCCTGGTAAAAGTGTAGGGTTGGCTCAGTGTCACTGTGGGGAAAACAGCTGTAGGCACAGGCTGCTGGGATGGTGGGGAGAGACCACGGTGGTACCATCTTGGTAAAGCACAGGCAGCCAACATTTGTTCGGAGCTTCCTATGTCCCCAGCACTGTATTAACTTATTTAATCCTTAAAGTGACAGCCTGGGGTGCGGTCTATTATTACCCCCATTTTATAGACCAAGAAAACTTGATCAAGGTCTCACAGCCATTGAGTAGCAGAACCATGATTTGAACCCATGCAGTCTGTCTCCAGAGGGTGTAATCTTAACCATTTCTGTTTTCCAAATTGCTTCTCTTCAGGGGCCTTAGCTCAGCAAGTACTTACACTTTCAATTGTGTGGTTATATCATGAATGTCTGTCTTCACAGACAATTCATATGAGACTGAAGGCATGAAGCTTGCCTGCTTTTCCTTACTGATTCTCCAACACCTTGCACACAGTAGGTGCTCAATATGAACTTGAAGGAATGCGTGAATAAAAAAATCAATGAGTCTTTGAATGAGACATGCCCTCGGCCTTTCTAGCTTAGGGTGCAGGGCTCATCTCCTGGCCCTGCTCAAGCCTAGCAGCATCCCAGCGAGCGCCAGCGTTGCTATGGTGACAGTAAGAGCATCTTACCGAGCATCTCACTGAGTCAGTCCTCACTCAGGTGGCCTTGTCGGCTCCCTAGGTATGGCTCTTTCTGGGTGTTGATCTGGGGGGTTAGTCAGTGGTACTTGGCAGGAAGTGGGAAGGCGTACTCCATGCAAACAGATGTGTGAAAAAGAAGTGTGTGTGTGTGTGTGTGTGTGTGTCTTCAGTTTGGTTGAATGTGGACCATGTGGGGGGTACTTGCCTGCAGGTTGGTTGGAGAAGGTTGCCTAGGTTGGGGCATGGGGTGTCTTATGTCCTGGGGACAGATGCTGGGTTTGGGGTGGACAGTGTGGACATGAATGGGGCGTAGAAGCTGAGTGAAGAAATACAAGTGAGTGTTCCAGGGTTGAAACCCCTATTTTTCAAACCAAAAGCAAAGCACATCATTCAACAAGGGGCTTCAGGTTTGTGAATGATTTGTAAGAAAAATCTCACAAAGATAAAAATTGAATCACATTTAGTTAAACATTTGATAGCTTCCTTTATTGAAAAAAGTATATTTATATGAAAATCTGGAATGCCGGGATGCTGTTTGTGGGGGCTGAGGAGGGGACCCCTGCCTATGGGCATGTTGGGGCAAGGGTGGGAGGCCGAAGGCTCTGAGGTCTTGCCTCAGGGCAGCCCTTCAGCTCAGCCTTCGGGGCTCAGAGGATCTCGGACCCTACAGGGCCCTGCACTGCCTCTGCTTCACCCAACCTCAGCACTGATCACCCTGGACTGTGAGTACCTGGTTGAGCACTGTGGCCCCGATTAAAATGTATCACCATTATATATATACATATTTTTACATATATATATAACATATAATATATGTTTTTTGAGACAGAGTCTTGCTCTGTCACCCAGGCTGGAGTGCAGTGGCGTGATCTTGGCTCACTGCAACCTTAGCCTCCCAGCTTCAAGCGATTCTCAGGCCTCAGCCTCCTGAGTAGCTGGAATTACAGACATGTGCCACCACACCCAGCTAATTTTTGTATTTTTAGTAGAAATGTTGGCCAGGCTGGTCTTGAACTCCTGACCTCAAGTGATCTGCCCGCCTCCACCTCCCAAAGTGCTGGGATTACAGGCATGAGCCACCGCGCCCTGCCTGTATGCTCATTACAGAAGCACAATAACTGTTTGTTGAATGAATGAACAGATGAAAGCACACATATCGTTTCTCTAGCAGCAAAATTCCCAGCTAAAGGAACTCCCTTCTATCACACATTTGTATGCCTCCTTGCAATCCTGTCCCCACAACTCCCCACTATGCAAACACAGACACACAAAACCCAGCAGGAAGGCACCTAGGTCTCTCTATGGCTGGGAAAGGAAGCCTTAGGCAAGGGGATAGCTACAGCAACACCCTCTCCTGGGCTGGCCCCATGTTAGAGATTCTGAAGCCATAGACTGATAGACTGAGTTCTAAACAGGCCCCACTGTCTGCATCTTCTCCCTGGCCTTGCCAAGCCCATGCAGTGGGCTGGGAGGACTGGTGAGAGCGGCCACTAGCCACCAACCTGGATAGAAGTAAGCTGCCGTGCTGACTAGAACAGGCAGGTGACTCAGCATGGGTTGACTGAGAATAGCTTTTGTCCCGAAGTCTAAAGTTAGAAGAGGAAATTGCCCCCACCCTTGACTTTTTCCCTAGTTAATCCAAGAGATACTATGAGCCTCTGGTACATACAGATCCCTTTAGAGATGGGGAAAGGGAAGACCTGGGAGCTACAGCTGCTTCCATGGTGATTTTGGTGTTCACCTGCGGGTGTTGAAGGTTTGGGTATTAATTCTTGGGTATTAATGGAATCAGTGCCCATCCGTCATCCTCCCCAGTCCTGCTCGTTCTCCAGGAACCACCTCAAACAATAACAACGACAACACTTATTTTGTTCCAGGAATGGTCCCAAAGCAATATATCTAAACTTTCACACTTATTTTATCCTCATAACCCTATGAGGCAGATGCCATTATTATCTGTATTTCACGAGTGAGGAAACCAGGGCACAGAGGGGTTAGGTAAGTTGCCCAAGGTGACACAGCCAGTCAGTGTTCCAGGGAATTAATGACATCTCCTCTACAGAGTTTTCCTTCTTTGAGATTTCCCATCTGTAAACAGCCTCTCCCTGCTGCGAACTCAGAGATTCTGATTCTGGTGAGTACCAGAGATCACTTACTAGGCTGCAAATGCTTTGGCGTCAGAATTCTGGCAACCTGATATCTGCATGCCCAACAATGCCCAGCTCAGGGCCTGCTATAGGAAAGCCTACACCAGAGACTGCTGGGTGGGTGAATGAATGGGAGTGAGTGAGTATGTGAATGAGCCAACAAACAGGTTCATGAAGAGAGAGCCAAATGGAATTGGGATTTTCCCGGGTGAATTCACAGGCTGGTGGGAAGGGCATATGGGCAAGGCAGCAGCCCATGCAGGACTAGCCCAGGTGGGGAACATGCCTGCCACTGTGTGCCCAGCATTGGCCAGGTACCTTAAGGGACAGTCATGAAAGGTCCTCATCTTCAGAGGGCCGGGAAGGGAGATCCAATTAACACCCAAGAAGCAACTGGGGAACAGTTAGTTACAAAACAGTGACTACTGCCTGTGGAGACTGGAAGGGGCCAGTTAAAGAAGTCAGGACTGCCTTTCTGGAGGAGGAGGAGAAGAGGCTGGCACTGAGCTAGGCAGAGGGTGAGGACAAGAGAGAAAGACAGACGCTAAAAGATGAGGAGGCAGGAAAGAGCATAGTGATCTGGAGAAACACAAGGATGCCAGTGTGAGTTTCTGCGGACAGGAAGCAGAAATTGAAGCTGACAGAGGGAGAGGGGTGGGCTTACAGAGACATAGGTTTGAGGCAAGTGTGGCTCATAGATAATTTTTGCTAGGACTTTAAATACATATCTTAAATTTTAATAAGTACTTAACATAGTACTTATTTTTAAATTATGTCTTTAATTTACATTTGTTGTAAAAGGAAACTTTACATCACTGTCATAAATTGAAAAAGAATAGAACCATAAGAATAAGCACAAGAGAAATAAAACCAGGTTACTGCATCCTAGCTGGTGTCTACTCCCTTTGGAAGGCTCTGAGCCTGAAGCCTGCTCTCTCTTTGTTAAAAAAGAAATCAAGCGAGTCTAGAGAAGTGTTAAAGTGTAGTAGCACCAAACCAAGACTTTCTCCATAGCTGGGTCAGAGAGACCAGAAGGAGACTGGAAAGGCCATGCTGTTCTCCTTCTGGGACCCGGTGCTGCCTGCTGGCTGCTCCATGGACTCCAGGGCTCTTTCTATTACTCTTGAACCAGCATTCATTTCAGTAACTGATGAGTCTTTAATGCCCAGAGAGGAGCCCTGGCCCCAGCTCCATGCCCCCCCGCCCTGTGCCCGGTCACACCTGAATGCTTCTGTCTCTTGCAGGGAATACCAACAGCATCTTTGCCCTGGACTACATCAGTGGAGCACTGACCTTGAATGGCCTGCTGGACCGGGAGAACCCCCTGTACAGCCACGGCTTCATCCTGACTGTGAAGGTGAGAACTACGTGGGCACCTCTACCCCAGGTAGAGGGGATGCCCCCGCTCAGATACCAGCCTCCAGTGGTGTCCGAGGGCTCCTGCCCCTGGTGGTGGCTCCAGAAGCACATCGCTTCTGTGCTCTCACCCTGCACTGCCTCCCGGGGCTGTGCCCAGGGCCCCATTAGGAAGGCACCCAAATTATGAAGTTGTAGGTGTGCCGGGCGTGCCGCATCCATTATCAACAACCACATAGAATGGAACTTGTATGCCCTCTCAGCGGGAGGCACACAATAGGTGCTCATCCTGTGGTCCTTCCTTACTTTTGTCCCAGCATTCCAAGTTCTCTGTTGCAGCCACCTAGAATTCTGGAACTTGCCCCGTTTCTGGGGTTCTGTCCCACTTCCATGTGCCACGGCTTCCTGGGTTAAGAAACAGCAGTGCAGCAGGGAGGAAAGGAGGTGCTGGGGTCCCCACCCCAGAATGTGAGGCAGAGCTACAGTCCCACACCCCCTGCAGCTGCGTGCCACTCATGGTCGGTTTTAATTCAAATCAGTGACTTGCAGAGCCATTCCCTGAGAAACCCATTTAGGGGTATGGATCCTGTCTGAGCCACAGGGGCTCTTCCCAGCCCAGGCCATCAGCCATCGATTGAGAGAAATGGGTGGCCCAAAGACTGAGGCCAGGGGCTCTGGGAAGGAGGCCCTTCCATTGCCATGGGGAGGACGGTGCAGCCCAGCCTGGCCCTTAATTGCTGTCCTTGACCTTGAGAGGCCCTGCTGTTCAGGTGTGGGTTAGCCATGGGAGGGTGTGCTCACACCACCGTCCTTCCCTCCCATCTGCTCTCCTCCCATGGAGGTGAGGTGGTCAGGTCCACCAGAGAGAGCTGCCCCCTGGTCCCAGCACCCCACTGTGGGACTTGAACTCTTTCTGTTTTTATATAAAATGTGGGGGTGTGTTCTCACACTTAGCTGTGAACCCAAATCCCCTGGGAAGCTATTGAAAGGTATCTGCTCCTGTGTCTCTTACCCAGAGAGATTCAGATTCAGAAGGCTGAAGTCAGAACTGGGAATGGGCACTTTTGGGCCCATGGCTCTGGCCCACAGACTGGACACCCAGTTATCTGAATCAGTCCATCTATGCTGACCCTCAGTGCCGAGCCCAGGGTTCAGGCCATAGCAGATGCTCAATTGTCTTGATTAACCACCAGCACAAACATTCTTGGCCTCAGTTTCACCATCTGCCAAAGAGGATGAAGACTTCCCCCTTGTCCCTCGATGAACCCCCAGATCTGTCTTGTCCTCACCCCATCTCATCCATCTGCTGTCAGTCTTAGGCTCCTACTACCTGAGCTAGAAATCTACTCTGGCTGTGAATCCTTGTCCAAGTTACTTAAGCTCTCTGAGCCTTAGTTTTCTTATCACTAAAATGGGGATGCTAATGATAAAATCTTCCTCCTGGAGTTGGAGTGAGGATTAGATGGGATCATTCACATTGAAGCACAGTGGCTGGTGCTGAGAAAGTCCTTGGTAAGCAAGAGCTGTTGCTGTGATTAGCTGCCTTCACCCCGGGGTGACCGGTCTCTGTCCGCAGGGCACGGAGCTGAACGATGACCGCACCCCATCTGACGCTACAGTCACCACGACCTTTAATATCCTGGTTATTGACATCAATGACAACGCCCCAGAGTTCAACAGCTCCGAGTACAGCGTGGCCATCACTGAGCTGGCACAGGTCGGCTTTGCCCTTCCACTCTTCATCCAGGTGGTGGACAAGGATGAGGTGAGTCCCTGGGCACATGGCCCATGCAGACCCACCACCCATCTGGACCCACCACCCATCCGGACCCACCCCGCTGCCTGGGCTGTTCAGGTCCTCAGCTATAAAATAGAAACAAACATTGCAGCACCCCACTCCTGGTAGCTTCTGAGGATAAATAAGGCTGAAAAAAAATCTCTAGTCTCTACTTTTGGATTACCCCCTACACCCTGCAAAAAACATGTGAGCACATGTTTCCATATGTGTGGTTATTATTTAGAAGTTACGTACATGATCATCATACTAATCTAGTAGAGACATTGTAAAGCATGCACAAAAATGCAATTTTAAAAGGTGGAAATAAAGCCAGGTGCAGTGGCTCATGCCTGTAATCCCAGCACTTTGGGAGGCCGGCAGATCACGAGGTCAGAAGTTCGAGACCAGCCTGGCCAACATGGCGAAACCCCGTCTCTACTAAAAATACAAAAATTAGCCGGGCGTGGTGGCGGGCACCTGTAATCCCATCTATGTGAGAGGCTGAGGCAGGAGAATTGCTTGAACCTGGGAGGTGGAGGTTGCAGGAGCTGAGATAGCACCATTGTACTCCAGCCCTGGGAACAAGAGCAAGACTCCATCTCAAAAAAAAAAAAAAAAAAAAGTAGAAATAAACCATATGTGTATTTTCACACACCTGATGGATCATCTGCTGCCCTCTCTGGGATGCCTGTACCCATTTTTGCTCCTGTTCAAATAATGACCTTAGCAGAAAGTCTAATTCCTGTTTTTGGTGTAATAATGACCCTGAATTTTCCATGTGAAGAGCGAAAGGACCTAGGTGCTTTGGAGGGGATCCCACTCCATAAGAAGACCCCTGCATCACCGGGGGTCTGCCCTGGCTGGGCCCAGTCTTAAAAGGAAGTAAGGGAGAGCTGCAGAGGAGGAGGGAGGAGGCTCAGGTTGGGGGCAGCCCCCTGCACTGCTCCTGCCACATCACAGGGGCAGGGGTGGGGAGGGGCAGAGCGGCCAGGCCTCTATGAGTTGGGGCCAGGTCTCCATCCCTTCAGGACCCTCTCAGCCTGCCTCCTCCCCTGCCCTCACCCCTCCTTGTGTCCCATCTCCCTGCCTGTCAGCAGCTGCCATGCTAATAGGACTTCTATTTATTACTGCTGCTCCTCCTGGCCCACTCTGCTCAGGAATTCCATTAGGTTTTCCAGCCTGAGGTGCTTCTCTTCAATTACTCTTTGTGTGGGTCTGCCGTGGTGGCCTTGCTCCAGGCTGGTCTTCCTCCACCGCCCTCGGAGGAGCCGTCTCTACTCTGGCTGCTTAGCAAGCGGCCCTCCCTGTTGACCCAGGAGCCCCTGTGCCCACGTCTCGTGCCACTTCCGTCAGCTCCTCTCAACCAGACACGGTCCCCGCAAGGACTCAGGGCACGTGGGCAAGTCAGTCCCACCATGCGCATGTGTGTGCGCTCAGGTGTGTGCGCACACGTGTGTGTGTGTGTGTGTGTGTGTGTGTGTGTAACGTGTGTCTCCACCCCCTGCTAAGACGTTCCATACCTATCTGTCCGAGGTAACTAAAGTATGTATTGATCACCTACTGTTTACAAGGAGCTATATTTAACCTCTTGGGGAGCCAAGTGTAACCCATGGTCCTTGTCCCAAGGAGTCAACAGTGTGTTGATACAAATACAGTATGTACATTTTAAAACATATTTTAAAGCCAGGCACAGTGGCTCACACCTGTAGTCCCAGCACTTTGGGAGGCCAAGGCAGGTGGATCGCTTGAGGCCAGGAGTTCAAGACCAACCGGGACAACGTGGTGAAACCCCATCTCTACTAAAAATACAAAAATTAGCCAGGCATGATGGTGTGCTCCTGTAATCCCAGCTACTCAGGAGGCTGAGGCATGAGAATTGCTTGAACCTGGGAGGCAGAGGTTGCAATGAGTAGAGATCGTACCACTGCACTCCAGCCTAGGTGACCCTGTCTCAAAAAAAACCCCAAAAAACATATTTTTTAATGTAGCAGTTTTAAAAGGTGGAAAAAGCAGGTATTAAAACAAGTTCTAATATGTTCTCACACCCTGATGGATCACTTTGTATTCCCCTTTAGGGCAGGCACCTCCTTTTGGAGATGACTGTACGAATGAGATGCTCAGACGAAAGTCCCATGTGTGGTTTCAGGAGATCCATAATGCCCAAGAGAAGAGAAATATGGATACCAGCGTGGGGTCCAGGTCCAGTGACCACAGGCAGGGAGGAGTCAGCTGGAGAAGGGGCAGTAGGGGCTGGGAGGATCAGGAGAGGCTCTATGGTGAGAAGGGCCTAGGGCTGTACCCAGGGACACACAGGAAGGTCGGCTGGCCAGAGCAGGCCATAATCCAGGCAAGCAAGGACGTGTGCAGTGGGGAGGTAGGCCAGGACCCCAGCCAAGGAACTGAGGCTTGATCTTGGAGGCAACCCAGAAGGAAGGCAGCTTGTGTGGGGGCGGCACAAGCTCTGGAGTCAGATAGGGCCTGTGTTTCAGCCTGGCCTTGCCAAGTACTAGCTGTGTGACCTCAGGTAAAGTAATGAGCCTCACTTTGTCCATATGTTTAAAAAAGAATAGAAAAGAAAGAGAATGTATCCATCAGCTTATATTGTAGTAACGAGTTAGCCCCGCATAAAGGTTGATTTCTCCTGCGGATGAGAGGCCAGCACAGGTGGGCAGGGAAAGCCCACCCATGTAGTCGCCGACGGGCACAATCTGCAGGTCCCTCGGTCATCCCTGCAGCACGGAAAAGGCAGCTGGAGGCCTAAGCACCAGCTCTTCTGTGCTTCATCCCAGAAGTGGCTCTGTGACTTCTACCCAATGACTATTGGCCAAAACTAGTTATGTGCCTCCACCTCGCCACTAGCAGGCCAGGAAGCATGGGGAAGGTGCCAAGTAGTTGTCTCTGCCACAGAGGAGGAGGCATGTACAGGGCGCAGCACAGCACCTGTCTCACAAACGTTAGCCGTTGTCATCATTGAGGAGCTGTAGCTCCTGACCAGGACTGGGTCCAGTGAGCACTGCCAGCTGTAAGGCCGGAACCCCCCAGGCCTGCTCACCCCAACTGGTTGAGGGCAATGTAACCCTGACACCTCTGGTTTTATCTCAGGCTCCCTTTGCTAGAAGTGCTTTCTGAAATGTCTGCAGGAAAGCTCACGGGTATCTGGGTCCAACCCGCCTCTAGTGACTGCCCCCGACCCAGGCTCAGCCATTGGCATACCCGCTGCTGTCAGGGCACCCAATGCCACCAGGGACCATTCCCTGCTCTCCATGGCTGTTTTCCCAAGGGAGCTGGTCGGTGTCTCTGACAGTGCAAGCCTGGCCTCCTCTTCTCCGGGGCACAGTGAGTTGCAGAGACAGAGCCAATGAGGAGAGGCAGCCCAGGAGCCCAGGCCACCCAACCCTGAGGTCACCTTGGCCATCTTCCAGCCTCCGGGTGAGGTGGCCCCCAAACCATCCCGCATGTGGCACCAGGCCCATTCCTCAATAAGAGGGAGGGATGAGTTGCTTTCGGCCCCAGCTCTGTTCCCGTGTGTCTCGAGTCCTTCTCTGGAGGAATCCAGAGCTGGCCAGGTGAATGCTGCAGAGGGCCAGTCTCGGGTATAGGGAGGCCCCACCATGATGGAGGATCAGGCCCAGGCACCCCGTGGAGCATGTAACCACATTGTCAACAGGAGCAAAAGAAGGACTGCAAAAGCAGTTGAACATTGTCTGAGTGTCCAGAATCAGAAAAATCAGGGAACCACAATGAGAAATCGGGCAACTGTTAGAGAAAAGATTTTTAGAAAGGTGTTGTTTCTTGCCGGTCCGTTTCTGAGGAAAAAATACATCTGTTGGGATTTGTGTCTGGGTTGAAGGTGACTCTGGATTTGCTTGGTGTGGCAGGAAAACGTGTTCATTGAGCAAATTCTCTGGAGGGAAGGAAGCCGGTGGAGCAGTCACAACCCTCTGTCCCAGGCTCTGTGGAGCCAAGTGACTCTCGCACTGCCCGTGATTAGTGTGAGGATCCCATTAAATCTAACTCCTGGTTGCACTGAATGGTGCACAGGGGCAGGGCATGCCTGGTTTGACTCACCAGTGTAACCCAGGCCCCCATGCTCTGCCTGGAATGTGGGGGGCACTCCAGAAATGAGCATTGGTTGAGTTGATGCACGGTTAAATGCCCAAGTATCAGCGAGATGGCCCAGGGCTTTTCCCAAACCAGGTCTGGCTGAGTTTGTGTAGCAAGGATGACTCAGAAATCCACTGTGGGGCAGCGGAGGGAGCTGATGCAAAACAGAAAAGGGAAGGAGGAAGCAGTGTAACTTCTCCAGAGGAACTTTGTGGCAGTCTCTCCTAATGAGGACACTAATCGAATTCACTGTTGCCACCAGATTGAAGATTCTGCTCAGTCTCTCACTGAATCTCAGGCTCTGCCAGCCCATTCACAACAACAAAGGTGCTTGAAAGCAGTCCTTTCTGTCTCCCAAGGACTCCATTCACATTGTCAAGTCTCACTGAGTAATTTCTTCTCCTTTGCCTGGCTATAGAAAACCAGGGAAGGAAAGGACGGGGTGGGCTGAAACCAGCAACAACCCATTTGTACCTTGTGACAGTTGAAATGCAAATAGCTGGTTGTGATGCAAATCAGAAAAAAAAAAAAAAAAAATCCGAAAGGCAGAAGCACCAGAAGTCGGCCTTGGTGTGGGGAGCTCATCTCTGAGTTTCAAATTAGAGGTTGTGGCAGCCTCATTCCCCTGCACGCAGCGGCTGGGCATTTTCTCATGTCTTCCTCGGTGTTCTGGAGAGCCACGGTGAATCGGCAACCCACTCACCCACCTGGAGTCTTAGATGTATATCCTTAAACCCCCTGTGCCGCCCTTGCCCCCAGCGTGTTCTTTGTATTTTCTCTAGTTGGGTCAACTTTTCCTCTCCTGGCCTTGCCTGCAGCCCTCCCCAGCCTCACCTCATTAACGTGCCTGGAAGCTGAGTCAGCCACTGGCAGTCCTGTTTTCCCTTCTGCACGGGGACAGTTTGTTGCGCGGGTTGGAATTTTCTGTTCAGCTGTTCTAAAAAACATTCCTCCACGTAGGCGCCAGTGGATTACCTCTGTGTGGTATCCCCCACCGCGAAGGGTCAGACTAGCAGAAGGGGGCAGGGGACGAGGCAGGGTGGCTCAGAGACCATCCACACCTCTGGTTGCCTTACAAATCCCAGCAAGGGGTACTGTTCTTAAACAGTTGTGTCATTATACACGACCCCTCCCTGCTGACCCAGATAGCTAAAAACTGACAGTTCTTCTCATCCACTGTCAGGAGAAATACCATTTGCCGACGTCCTGCCTTCCTTCTCCAGAGCCGGGAGCGTTTGATTCGCTTTCCTCTGCCTCACTCCTAACCTGCAGCTTCTCAGAACACATTTGCTGCTGTCCTTGAGAATATATTGTGCAGAGGAGAGGGACTGGGGTAGGGATTGGAACACCACTCTCTTCCCCACCCCAGAGAGGCCTCGGCTGCCAGATTCTGCCTGCTTCTGGGAATTGGAATATTTCAGAAAGGCCTTCGGGCCTCATTAATTTGCCAAACCCCTGACCTTCCTGAGGGACTATGCTGAAACTTATGCAGGTGGGGGGTTAGTTATTGATTCAAGCAACAAGTGTTATGTGCACCAACTATGTGCCTGCTACTGTGCTAGATCCTGGGGAGATCGAGCTGAAGACGTAGCCCCTGCCCTCCCAAAGCGTATATTTCTTTTCAGTGGGGAGATGGAATTGCAGTAGAAATGGATGTTCAGAACTCTATAAACAGGGTGAGTGAGTGATGGGATGGGGTAGGGCGATTTCTGACTCTGGTCCCAGAAGGCCTTCAGAAAGGTGCTGTTGGAGCTGAGGTTAAGTGGCATGGAGGGGGCAGCCATGCAGAGCTGTGGAGGCAGAACATTCTGGCAGCAGACGTTCCCCTACAAGGGCAGAGATCCCCAAAAGGTAAATGTCCTGGCATTTTCAAGGAGCAGGAAAGAGGCTCTTGTGGATGTCCAGGACAGAGCTCAAGAGGATGGGGGTGTCAGGAGGCCAGGCTGCAGCCTCATCAGGGTCAGGCAGGGCCTTGTCAGGCACAGGAAGGCATTTTTCTGTTACTGGGAGCCCCGGGAAGCCAGGGAGCTCATGTGGTCTGAGTCGCCTTCCTCAAGGAGCCCTCTGATGGCTGTGTTGAAATGTGCAGGGTGGAAGCAGTGAAATGGAGTGAAGTCTCCTACACGGGAGATGCTCCCCACTCCCGTGACCACGCATTCCAGTGTCTGACAGTTTAGCAGTTTAACCATTTTCCTCTTAAGGTGTTTGCAGAAAGCTGGAGAACCCCCAGTTCCCTGATCATAGAACCCTAAAGGTCCAATAGGCACGGCTCTTTGGAACTCTTCCCAGGATGCTGAGTTGGCCCCTTCAGCCTTTGTGATTGAGACTCTGTGATTTCAAATCGGCCCAGGATTCTGAACTCTGACCTCAGCCTTCCACTACCAGACCTACCCCGACTGCCGTGAGAAGGTGGCAGAGAGAGCGCCCAGGCCAGGTTCTCAGCGAGTTCTTATTCTGCACTCAGGTGCGATTCCAGGCAAGCCTCGTCCCCACACCGTGCCTCAGTGTCTGCCTCTGGAAAACCATGAGTTGGGCCAGTCAGTCTTTAAGTTTCTACAAATCCTAACGTTCTCTTCATTCAAGAGGACGTGGGTGGGAAGGGGAAGGTGCCGCCTGGGGCTTCCCCCTGCCCACCGACCCTGCCGCCGGCCCATCCTCCTCTCCCTGAGCCGGCTCCACGGACTTGGCTCCGGCAAACCCAGCTCCCACTTCAAGCAGAGGGACTTGGGCGCCTCTCTGGGTCTCCTCTCTGTCCCCAACCCCAGCCTGCCACGTATTTGTATATTTGATACCCCCTGCAGCATCCCTTTTCAGGGAAGGATGAGAGAGGCAGTTGGAGTGTTTAGAAATAAAATGAACCAGCCAGACAGCCTGGGTGCCACTCGGCTTTCCTACTTTTGATCTGTGTGACCTTAGGGGCTTATTTATCCTCTGATGCCATTTTCTTATCTGTGAAGTAGAGACAATAGCCTCTGTACCTCACAGAGTGGCTATCAGGATTAAATGGGTTCATATCTGTATTTAGAACAGTGCCTAACCCATAAAAAGTACTCTTGAAGTGGGGTATGGTGGCACACACCTGTAGTCCCAGCTACTTGGGAGGCTGAGGCAGGAGGATTGCTTCAGCCCAGGAGGTCGAGGCTGTAATGAGCTATGATTGCACCACTGCACTCCAGCCTGGGTGACAGAGAGAGAACCTGTCTCTAAAAGAAAAGGAAAAGCATACTTTAGACATTAGCTATAATAATAATAATTAGTATTATTATCCCCTGTCCTTTCCATAGAGGAAGAAGTCAAGGCTCAGAGGACTTAAGCGGCTTGCCCAAGGTCACACAGCTAACTGGTCTCAGAACTTGGTCTTGAACTCTCAGCCTTGCGCTTCTTGCATGTGCTGCAGGGCTCCCCATTTGCAAACATGGCTTCCTGTTCTCTCTCATCTCAGTTTTCAAAACTCTGATAATTTTTATTTCCCAGTGTCCACTGAGGAGATGAGCTTAAGCGATAGCATTAGACAAGAGTGGGCACATCCGACTACAGCTGTCCAATATGGGGAAAACGACTCTGAGTGGGGCCTTAAAGAAGTGAGAGCCCCCCATGAACGTGGGTAGAAAGCCAGCCACTGCTGGCATGAGACGCACTCCAGCTGGGGGTCGCTTGGGACCCGAGGGTTGAGAATTCAGTCACAGGGCTCAAATCCACTGGGCGACCTCCTGAAGGTTTGGTCCCACTGAGCAGAGGGGCCTGCACTGCAGAGTGAACGGGGACACATCTGGCAGGAACTGATTCCCGTTTCAGGCAGGAGATGACACGGTTCATTTGTTTGAGGGGCATAGAAAAAAAAAACAGAAAGAATTACCCACCTCCCCATGGAGAAAACATCACCAAATAAATTTAAAAACAAACAAACAAAAAATGACAAGGAGAAAAGGCCATATTCCTGAATGCTGGGGAGGGGGTGTGAGGGGGTGGGAGTGAGAAGGGGAGACTGTTCTGGTTCTCCTACTCATCTCAGTCTTTATTTTTATCC
This sequence comes from Colobus angolensis palliatus, assembly GCF_000951035.1. Taxonomy (NCBI): domain Eukaryota; kingdom Metazoa; phylum Chordata; class Mammalia; order Primates; family Cercopithecidae; genus Colobus; species Colobus angolensis. Next base: position 4,877,849 of record NW_012113141.1, read on the forward strand.
GTTGCCCTCATTTTCCATTCCACATGTGTTCCAGGCCTGTCAGGCAGCAGCAGCCCACAACCTTGTATTTATTTAAATTTATTTTCACATTTGGTCCTGTTAGGCAGTTTGTCTGGGCTGCAGTGCCTCCCGGCCCTCCCCACGCAGCTCTGCAAAGGTTGCATTCCTGGCTGCAGGCTTCTCCTGCGGGCCTCTTTGGCTTCCTTTCAGTCCAGGAGTTCTCAGCCCACCTGGGGAAGGGGGACCACAGACCACCCGAGGCATCCATGATCCTGGGTGGAGAAAAATCTGCATCTTTCTTTTCACCAGCTTCTAAGTGAATCGCAGCATTCCTTTAATTACAAATACAGAAAAAAACAAAGTGGTATTAGCTTTACCTGTGGCTTTGACCCCAAGAGACATCTCAGATATTTTTATATCACGTTACATGTGTCACAGACATCTCAAAATACCGTTTATGCTCATCACTGCTCTGAAATTACAGCATGTATGAGACTGGCTGCTAAGTCTCCTTGTTTAATGCATCTTGAAGCACATACAGGATTATAACAACCTTTTAAAATACTTTGATAACTGTATTTCAAAATAATTAGTTGACTTTGTGGTCCCTTGTATTTTAGTTTGTGGAAAATAAAAATTCTGAGAAGGGGTTGCCTGGGCTTCGCCAGACTCTCAGAAGGGTCAGGCACAAAAAGATGAACACCTCACCCTTAGTCCCTGTACCGCACTAACCCTAGCTCCCCACTCGGGCCTTTACTGCAGGGCTGACGTCTGCTGGTTCTTAGAGCTGGCATCCTTAGCTGCACACAATGTGGGGATGGGCAGTGCGGGAGCAGGGAGGAGATAAAACCCGTGGCTCCATGTCACGTGTTCAGCTGAGGGTCCCTTTTCCAGCTCTGGACCCTCCAGGCCACAGTTCAACTGAGCCCCAGAAATCTACACCCCAGCATCTGCTCGGTGGGAGAGACCCAGTCAATGCACATTCTTGCCACCCCAGAGAGTGGGTGCAGCTGCTCTAAACTCTCCCCACCTGCTGGTGTGACCCAGGGCATGGACCTCTGTTTCTCCATCTCCTAAGCAACTTGAAGTAGAAACCAAACTCTAGAAGCAGTGAAGAGAGGTGAGGGAAAGAAGGGGCAGGCTGCCAGCATCCCGTGGCGCAGATGCAGGGTTTGCACTCTCGGATGTACAATTGTCCTATTTTCCAGACCTTTCTTTCTCCTCCATGAAGGAGGTAACTGGGTTCTGGCTGGAAAAAGGAAGTGGATGGATTGCCTCCAACATTCTGTACTTTTCACCAGCTTGTGATTTCATCAATGAAGTAAAGCAGAGAGGGGTTAGAGGGCCCTTGTCCAGGGAGCAACCAAGGCAAGGCGTGCAGAGCAGTGGGGGTCTTCATTGCCTCGCCCCATGCTGGAAGCCAGGGAGCCTATCCTGGATGCTCTTATTTTGTAAAGGTTCTCTGGTGACTTTGACTTCGTAGCAAGGGTTGAGCATTCACGCAAAGCAATGTCCACACGACTGGTACCTGGGATTCCTGGGGCCCCGGTGAGCACCTCTCCACATCTCTGTTCTCCCATCCTCTGCCCTGGCAGCAGGCAAGGGGTCCGTTTGCAAGGCCTTGGTTGTCTTACAGCTTCAGCTCACATTTCTAGAGTTCCTCCCCCAAGATTTAGTCTCTCCAGGAAACTATCTGTTGACTTCAGAGCAAAGCCATTCTGGAAGAGAAGCTAGAGGAAGCGGACAGCCCAGATTGTGCCTTTTCCCATTAATTTCTCCCCAGTTGCCTTCACTGAGGCTCTTATTGTGATGGTGATGATTATTAAGATTTTTCTGTCCATGGCTGCATCCTATGGCGTGCTTCCTCCCAGTGGGCTAAGCTCCAGCCTCCCTGGGGACCAGAGGGTGTCCTCTGCCGTGATTCAGACAGCTCCTAATTTAGTCTCTTCGTAAATCTAATTAGCATGCTGTTTACACCAAGCCCCGTACCCCTGGCAGGGGGTGTGAAGCAGGACCTGTGTGGCAGCCGCGGTGCCAGTGCCCACCCCTCACCTCCTCCCCACGCCGGTTCCCGCAGCTCCCAGCCCGGAGTCCCCTCTAACAGCTGGAGTTCATCTTTCATGTTGGATTTGGGGAATTGGTCCCCTCTCACACGTCTCCCTGGCAGGCTCCTTCCCCACACCCACCACCACCCACACTCCTGAGCAGGGCTGGCACCACGGGAAGTAGTGAGAATCATTTTACCCATGGAGTCATGCTCCCTCAGAGCAGTTGCGGGGCTTCCTGAAGACCCCCATGGGAATCAGAAGCAGAACTGGCAAACTTTCTTCTCCGTGCCTCTTCCTCTCCCCAGCACCTCTTGGCTGGCTTGTGCCCTCTCTGGTGTCCCTTCGCTGTGGACGCCAGTGAGCCCAGTTTCACCCTGGAACCTCCCATGCTCCCTCTGCCTGCCCCATTGGCCACCCCACCTCATACCCCTAACAGTAACAGATGTGTCCTGTTTTCCCTCTGTCTTGAACAAGTCTGCGGTAAGCACAGCTCGGCTGGGAGTTGTGCCTGTGTGTCTCAACCCATCACCATCGTGGGCCGTGAAATGTCCTAATCAACAAGTAACAGGAACCGCAGATTCCTGCTGGGCAGCTGTGGCAAGAGTGGGCCACCAGGAGCGCGGGAGCCTCCTCCCCAGCCCACGCTGGGCTCTGCTTGCCTACTAACTCTGTCCCCTGAAAGGGAAGAATGGTGCAGGGATGGGGCTGGGCGCAGGACAGAGAGAGAGACAAAGCATTTCATGGCAAGGCAAGGTGTCACAGCTGTGCTCTCACTCTGTCCATGCAGGCTTAGGGAAGATCCTCCCTTCTTCCTCTCCAGGCCTCAGTTTCTCCATCTGTTAAAAAGGAATTCATTACAAAGGAATTGAGAGTGAGATTTTTTTTTTTTTTTTTTTGAGACAGAGTCTCCCTCTGTCACCCATGCTGAAGTGCAGTGGCACAATCTCGGCTCGCTGCAGTCTCCACCTCCTGGTTCAAGTGGCTTTCCTGCCTCAGCTTCCCGAGTAGTTGGGATTACAAGCACCCATCACCATGCCTGGCTGACTTTTGTATGTTTAGTAGAGATGGGGTTTCACCATGTCCGCCAGGCTGATCTTGAACTCCTGACCTCAAGTGATCCGCCTGCCTCGGCCTCCCAAAGTGCTGAGATTACAGACATGAGCCACCACACCCGGCCTGAGACAAAATTTTCAACATCGAAGTTGTCATAGGTTTACATCCCAGGTTGCAAGGTGCAGAACACGTTTTCCCCTCCCTGGTTCTGACTAGCGCTAGCATCAACACATGGATGATATATTTGCTCTTTTCACATGGGCAAAACGAGGCTCAGGGAGGAAATGTTTTAGGGAAGGTCACAGAGCATGGGAAGAGATGCCTGGTGGCTAGCGAAGCACGTAGATAGCAGGCGGCCACGGGCCTCAGGCAGGAACAAGGAAGAGATGCCCTGAGGGATGTGCACGTTGAGTGGGAGGCGGGATTGGCTCATTCCTTCATTCATTCAACAAATATTTGTTGAACACCTACTGGATGTCAGATGTGTTCTAGCATCGATTCTTCAGGAACACACAAAGTTCAGCCCTTGGGCAGCTAAGGTTCCAAGGATGGAAGACCAAAGAAACAAACAGATGCATATGATGTCAGGTGGTGACAAGAGCCATGGAGAAAAAGAAAGCCGGGTAAGGGGATTAAGGGAATCCTGGGAGGGGTAGAATGGTCAGAGGAGGCCTTAACAGGCCTGGATGAAGTGAGAGGGCACAGACTCTGTGGATATCTGGCAGAAGAGTGTTCAGGCAGAGGGAAGGGCAGGTGCAGTGGCTCTACAGCAGGAGGCCCAGGGGCTGAGAGACAAGGTCCGAGAGGCCCAGGGCTGCGGTCAGGGCTTTGCTCCCACAGGAATGAGATAGAAAGCCGCCTGAGGGGAGCAGGCAGGCAGTGATGTGACAGGAGTGAAGTTTCGGGAGGACGCGCGGTGGAAGACACCCAACTTCCGTCCATCCACTGCCAAATGGAGAAACTGAATGTGATGCCTCCATGCAGCGGCTGTTATTCAGCCATCGCAGGAGTGAATGAAGCACTGACTGGCTACAGCAGCCATGGCCCTGGGAAACACAAAAGGCCACTCGGTGGATGATTTCGTGTGCGGGAAATGTCCAGAAGAGGCAAATCCACAGAGACAGGAAGCAGATTAGTGGTTGCCAAGGGCGGGGGGAGAGAATGGGATGCTTCATGGGAACAAAGCTTCATTTGTGGGGGAGACGAAAATGTTTTGGAACTAGATAGAGGAAGTAGTGGTTGTACAACTTAGTGAATGTAGTAAAAATACTGAATTGTATACTATCAAATGGTTAAAATGGTGACTTTTATGTTATATGAATTTTATCTCCATTTTTTAAACATTTTTCTAAAATTTTATTTTGAGACAGCGTATCACTCTGTCACCCAGGCTTCAATGCAGTGGTGTAATTATAGCTCACTGCAGTCTTGACCTCCTGGGCTCAAGGGATCCTTCCACCTCAGCCTCCCCAGTAGCTGGGACTATGGCACATGCCACTGTGCCCAGCTAATTTTTAAACTTTTTGTGGAGATGGGACCTCACTACATTGCCTAAGCTGGTCTCGAACCCCTGGCCTCATGAGACCATCCTGCCTTGGCCGCCCAAAGTGCTGGGATTACTGGCATGAGCCGTTGCCTCAACCTAAAAAAATTTTTAAAAGGATGCTGTGTCTGCCAGGGGTGGGGGTAGATGAATAGACCCTCAGGGGCAGGGGTCTTTCCTAGGAGTGACTGCCATCGTTCAGACGGGGCCTGTGGAGGCTGAGGAGTGGTCAGCCGCTGGATCTGTTTTGAAGGGAGAGTCAGTGAGATTTGCCAATATGGGAAGGGGAGGGAGGGAGTTAAGAGTGACTGCACAAGGTATTTGGCCTGAGCAGTTAGAAAAGTGAAGTTCTTACTTCCTGATACGGGAAAGCAGTTGATTCAGTGAGGGGATGATAGAATCCATAGGTTAGCTTTCAGCGTGTTACATTTGACATGCTTGTTAGACATCCAGATGGAGATGCCAAGAAGGCGCATGGGCTGTGCTGGTAGATACCTAGCAAGCAGCTCTGGGGCCTGGGTGTCGGTGAGGGACTGCCTCATAGCATTTAGTAATCTCTGTGGTGTCAATGCTCCTCGATGGCCGATCTCAAGCTACTGGCGTGGTCTCTGTTGGCTCTCCCAGATTCTAGAAATCCAACCGTTGGCTCTCAGGAGCCTCTAGATCCCCAGCTACTACCATGTGGATCCAGGCTGGAGGTGGGAATGAAAGTGTTGCCAACACCCAGATTGTATTTAAAACCACCGGTGGCCAGCATAGTGGCCCACACCTGTAATCCCAGCACTTTGGGAGGCCAAGGCAGGAGGATCATGTGAGCCCAGGAGTTGGAGACCAGCCTGGGCAACATAGTGAGACCCCCATCTCTACAAAAACAAATAAAAATTAGCTAGGCATGGTGGCGCACACTTGTAGTCCTAGCTGCTGGGGAGCTGAGGCAGCAAGACTGCTTGAACCCAGGAGATTAAGGCTGCAGTGAACTGTGATCATACTACTGCACTCCAGCCTGGGCAACAGAGCAAGACCCCAACTCTACCTAAAACAAGTGAATGAATAAATAAATGCACCGATCTAGCTGGGTTCACTTGGGAAAGGGGTGTGGATAGAGCAGAGAGGAGGGTGGGGGCTGGGCAGCCCTAGGACAGCCTGATGCTTCACTTTAGGGGAGATGAGGATGACTGAGGAGCCACCCCCAAGGGAAGGGAAAGAGGAGCAAGAGGGAGCACTGAGGACAGGAGGAAGACGGAGGCGAAGGAGGGAGTGGAGTGTGCAGGAACAGAGGCAGGACTCAGAAGACTTGGAGGCAGCCCTAATGTCTTTCAGTAGTGGCAAATTAGCAAGCGTATCTTAGTCCTTTTCTGTTTTTGGCATAATGCCTTGTTGTGATAGCCCTCATTAGGGAATGTCCAAACCTACTCGCATTTACAGAGCAGGCCTACCAGGACTTTTCTTTTACTCTTAATCCACTTAGTCTCCTTCTCCCTCCTGCCTCCAAAGCCCTCCTCTTGCACACCAGGTGGCCAGCCTTCTTAGAGGGATGCCAGAGGTCCCCTCCCTAGCTCTGCGGGTCGCTCAGATATGCTAAATAGTCCTACAGGGACAGACTGTGCTTAAATAAATAGATCACTAAAGGGAATTGAGAATCAGAGGAATCTCAAAGGCATTGTGCTAAAAGAAGCCACTCGCTAATGCCCTGTGCTGCATAATTCCATAACATTCTCAAAAAGACAAACGTACAGGAACAGAGAACAGGTCAGAGGTGGCTAGGGGTGGGAGGGGGGTCCTGTAAACAGATGGGACAAGGAAGTGTTGGGGGCGGTGGGACTGTTCTGTGTCCTGGTGGGAGGGGATAGGTAACAAGAATCTATGCATGTATTAAAATTCATAGAACTATATACCAAAAAAGTCAACTTTACAACATGTTAATTAAGAAAAACTATAAATTATGGAATACCCTCCCACACCTATCCCCCAAAAAGGATGAAGTGAGAGGCAGTAGCATGAGCAGCAGCACTGGTGGGCTTCTAGACTACGATAGCCCCATCCTTCTCTCCACTGTCATTAAATCAGCAAGTGCGTAATTCGCACCCTCCTATACAGCTAGAAAGGCCAGTTAGAGGGCCTTGAATGCTGCTGTGAGATTCAATCTCATTCAGCAGGCAATTGGGAGCCATAGATAGTCCTTGAGCATAAGTGATATACTCAGAGCTGTGCTTTAGGTTGATTAATCTGGACACGTGGAGAGTGGGGGTGGTACCAGTGGGCAATGACAGAGAGCACCGGTGGGGGTGGAGACCTGGTGAGGGGTCAGGCCTGCTTAGATGTGGAGTCTGTAGGAAAGGCAGGGGTTGAGATGAGGCTGCAGTTTAGAGTTCTAGCAATGGGAGTGACAGAAGCTCAAAAGAGCAGGCTGAGGGAGGGCCTAGATGGATAAAAAGATGGGAGCTGCCACCATCTGCCATCACCCTGCTGTGCAGCGGCCAGGCCATCCTGGTTCCATCTTTACCTCAGTATAGCTCCTCACCTGAACACCCTCCACCACCTTTGCATGCCCTCTCTTTCTCTCTGTTAGTCTGTCTTTGAATCTGATCCTCTCTCCCTGTCTCTCTGTCTCTCACCCACCTTCCCACATGTCTTAGTCCATTTTGTGTTGCTTATAACAGAATAGCTGAAACGGAGTAACTTAAGAAACAAAATTTATTTCTTGCAGCTATGGAGGCTGAAAAGTCCAAAGTCAGGGGGCTGCATCTGGTGAGGGCCCTCTTGCTGGTGCGGACTCTGCAGAGTCGTGGGGTGGTGCAGGGCATCTCGCACGGTGAGATTGCTGAGCACGCTCTGCATAGCTCAGGTCTCTCTTCCTCTTATAAAGCCACGAGCCCCCCTCCCGGGATAACCCGTTCATCCATTAACTCATTAATCCACTAATCCATGAACGGATTAGTCCATTCATGGGTGCAGAGCCCTCATGATCCAATCACCTCTTAAAGGCCCTACCTCTCAATACTGCCACATTGAGGATTAAGTTTCAACGTGAATTTTGGGGGGGGACATTCAAACCCTAGCACCATCCTTCCTTCTCTGTGTCTGTCTCTATCTTCTGATTTTTTTTCTCACACTTACACATCCACAGCAGATAAACAAACACACGCAACTCATTCATTCATGCCTTTATCCCTTCGTCCATTCACCTGTAGCGACAATGCGGCCAATACACATACATGCCCCACGCCCCAAATATAGGGAATGTGTCAAGTAGGAGGGGCCCTTTGCAGGCCTGAGCAGCCCTGCCTGAGGGCAGCTGAGTGACACGCAGGACTGTCAACAGGGATGGTCACCCCTCTACCCGGAGCCCAGCACCCTGTCCCAGCCCAGGACTTATTCCTGAAGACATTTGTGATGTCTTTGTTCACTGGGAAGAGGACCCAAGGCTGGGCAGCTCCCTTGGAAGAGGACTAGAAAGGAGAAGGAGATGAAATTACCTGCTCCTTATTGGCTCCCAGGGTTCCAGGACACCAAGTTCATGGCCTCCTATGACGATGGGACCCCGATGTACAAAGGCAGCCCAGAGAGGGCAAACAGTTTGCACGAGGTCACAAAGCAGGCCAGTGCCAGGCCTCTCTCCTCCTCTCCTGTCCCCTCCACTCTTCTCAGCTCCCTCTCTGCCACCCAGACATGCAGGAAAGGTGGACTCACTGTTGGAGGAGAGGCGGTGGAATACAAAGCGGTGTGATTAGCAGCTGTGGCAGTGTCCGCTCCTGATTTCCATAAGGCATTTAGATTTCTTGCCCGGCCACACATTTCTCTCTCTGTGGGAAGAGGGAAATCATTTTAGCATGGGAAATAGACAGAGCCAGGCAGCTGCTGAGTGGGAGAGCCAGTTCCCAGCTCTGCACCCTGGCCCTCCCTGCTCCCTGCCTGGAGGGCTCTAGAGGGCCTGGCCAGAAAGCAGAGGGCTGGAGACCCAGAAGGCTGGTGAGGCCAGCGAGTACTGCTTCTCTGCAGCCCTGCCCCTCAGGCCCTGTGATTCTTCCCAGAAGGGGCCCCAGAAGGAGAGGCAGGACAGTCCTGGGCTTGGGATAGACCTGGGTGCACACGTCCCTTTCCCCTGCATTTTGGACTCTTCTTCATGCATCTCTGAGAACACTTACACCCCGCTTTAGCCTCCTGCCCCAACCCCAGCCAAAACTCGGGTGCAGAGTTTGCCAGTGGAGTGTGGAAAGGGGTTGAGGCCAGGTAGAGCAGTGAGGTTCAAATTGGCAGATTCTGATCAGAATGGCAGACCTTGAAGTTGGAAACATGGCCACCGGGGCTGGGAGGCTTGCCCAGGGTTGCAAGACAGGGCCACAAGGAAGGGATTGCTGAGTTTTCCAAGTGGGGCAGGTGCCTTCCAAACAGAGCGCATGCTGGAGGGAGGGAGAAGAGGACATGGCCTGGCTCCCCTGGGATCGTGGGAGGCTGTGGGGTAGAGCATGGTGTCCTTGAGTTAAGAACTCAGGCCACATAAATCTTCTATGGTTCCCTCTGTCCTTTGCACATGAATTACCAGTCCAGGTGGCTGTAGCAGCAGCAGCTGCTCCATCTGCAGAACTGGAAAGGACCGTGTGTCCCCCGATCTCCACATAAAGCTTGCCCTTTGGCCATACCCATGGGCACTATTGAGGGGAGCCTCGCCCGCCTGCCTAGCCCCTCTAATGCCACTTTATTTCAGGGAGTACCCTCTGGGCTGACTGCTCTAGTCCCTAGAGGCCCAGGGCCTGGAATGCAGAAGAGAAAGAGACAGCAAGGCTGAGCTATGAACCATGTGACATGAGCTTGGCTGGGTCCTGGGAGTTGAAAGTCTGTGCCCAGGAACAGGAGTGGGTACAGACAGGTGGTAAAGTGTAGCTAGGCTTTGGAAGTATAAGATTCCCATAGTGCACTGGGTCAGTGGGCTGCAAATTAGGAAAATATAATTCAAAAGCACCTGCCCCTCATTTGCCTTAATGCAGGTACCCAACGCACATTATAATTCTTTTCCCAGGAGAATGGAGGCTGGCTTCAGGGCCAGAGGGAGTGGGGGGAAGTCTGCATGCGCAGGTGAGGAGGACCTGCCCACCTCGTGCCTTCGTCTATAGACAGATAATACACACATCCACGGTGAAAATGATGGCGCTGTGGTATTCTTCCCCCAAAGTGCCAGCTGCCAATCGGATTGAATTAGATTTCACAAGGGTTTTTGCAATACATGGAATTCACCAGCAAATTACCCTTAAAGAGGGAAAATCAATCATTTGGAGCAGAGATAAGCTGAAGGCAAGGCAGCCTCGGATTGATCCCGTCTGTGCAGGCATGTGTGGAATTCAGCAGATAACCTGCAGAGAGGAGGGAGGGGAGGCTGTCTGAGAGGGATGGGAAAGGGAGAGAGGCACGGCAAGACCAAGACGGGGAAGGAGGCAGTTGGAGAGGGAGAGATTGGAAAGAGGAAGGTGAGGGGCAAGAAGGGGAGGAAAGAGAAAGGAGAAGAGGGATAAAAGAAGGAAAGGAAGAGGAGAGAGAGAAGAGAGGCTGTCTTAGTATGCACAGGCTGCTGTAACAAACCGCCGTTGACAGGTGGCTTGTAAACAACAAACTTATTTGTCTCGGTTCTGGAGGCTGAGAAGTGCAAGATCAAGGGCCCAGTAGATGTGGTGTCTGGTGAGGACCTGCTTCCTAGTTCACAGATGGCCATCTTCCCACTGTGTCCCCACATGGCTGGAGGGGCAAGGGTTGCTCTGGGGTCCCTTTTATAAGGGCACTAATCCCTTTCATGAGGACTCTGCCCTCATGACCTAATCACCTCTCAAAGGCCCTGCCCTCCTTGGGGGTTAGTATTTCAACATGAATTTTCGGGAGGGGGACACAAGCATTCCATCTCCAGCAGATGAGAAGAAATGAGGGTGAGATAAAGAGAGAAACAAGCAAAGCAGTCACAAGAGAAGGCAAGGAGAGAGGGGAGGAGAGAGAATCAGGGGAGCGGGAGAGACAGCTTGGGCTGGAGGCATGGAAAGCAGTGGGAAGAGCACAGTGGGCCGGGTGCAGTAGCTCACACCTGTAATCCCAGCACTTTGAGAAACTGAGGCTAGAGGATGGCTTGAGCCCAGGAGTTCAAGACCATCCTGGGCAACTTAGGGAGACCCCGTCTCTACAAAAAATAAAAAACATCCACTGGGCATAGTGGTGCACACATGTGGTCCCAGCTACTTGGGACGGTTGCTTGAGCCCAGGAGGTTGAGGCTGCACTGAGCAGTGTTTGTATCACCTGCACTCCAGCCTGGGTGATGGATTGAGACTCTATCTCAAAGAAAAAAAAATCACCACATTAATGGGCATTAATGGGCCTTAGAGAATCACCCCATCCAAGCTTCCCATGTGGGAGATTGGAGGCCCATGGTGCTCAAGGGCCAAGCCGCAGAGGAGCTTGGGGAGGGGACATAGGCGGGAGGATGAAAGCCTGAAATGAGGGTGACATCCTTCACCTTGATGCAGGCCCAAGAGGTGCTCCACTCCCACAATGGAGAAACGGAGGCCTAGAGCCATGGGTGGCGAGGCAGGCCTGGAGGGCAGAGAGGAAAGAGGCAGCAGGGCAGAGCCGGTGGAGCCACCCACCATGTGACATGGGCTTGTTGGGTGCAGGGGGTTGAGGTGGAATCAGAAATGGAAACAGTGTCCTCTGCCAGGCTCCCTCCACTGCCCTCTGTGTCCTGGCATCTCAGTGGGCAGAGACTTGGCATCCCCCTTAGTGTAGGGGTTGGAGGGAGAAGCAGCTGGCTTTGAGTTGAAGGCAGAAGGAGAGGCCTGCCTCCTGCTGAGGTCCCCTTTGCCATATCTGATTGGGGTGAATTAAGTGAAAGGATGGACAAAGAAGGATAAAGAATACATATTCTATGGACTTTTATTTTCTGCTGCTCAGTGGTATGGATCAGACCAACAGAAGGTACAGCTGAGGAAGGAGGGAGACCTGCAGCCCCACGCCCAGGGTGGGACTGGTGGGTCCTGTCACCCCTGCACACATCCAAGCCTTTGCCCTTCTCTGCCTCCTCCTCTCATTTCTGGCCATGGTCTAGAAATCAGCTCCTTCCTGGGGATGCCTCCTCTCCTACCCTCACTACTCCTAGAACAATAATAGTTCTCCTCTATTGAACACTTATTCCATCTCAGATGCTTAACCAAGATTTGGCAGCTCACCCACAGTAACCCTATCAAGTAGGCTGCATTCTTCCCATTTTACAGATGAGGAAATAGAGGCTCAAGGGTATAAAATCGTGTATGCAAAAATCACACAGCTGTAAAAGGCAGTGCCTGAGCCTAGGCTCAACTCCAGACGTTGTGGCTTCCAAGGTTCTACACCCTGGAAGCTCAGGTCATGGGGCTCTTCCCTGGCAGACCTGAGTTCGGGACAGGGTTGGTTTCGGTGAGGGCAGCACTGACTCTGGGGGCCCCACTCCGCACTCCAGATTCCCAACCCCAATCCAGCTTAGGCTGAGGGTGTCACACCAGCCCACCACCCAGAACTCCCTGGGTGCCTCTTGAGAGCCCTGGCCCTTTATCTTGCCCCAGCATCCCCCTAACCCCCAATCCCAAACATAAAGGTGGCCTTGGTCCTTGCTGTGGCTCCTGAGTCCACCCTGCCTTCACATGACCCTGGTCCTTCCTCTTCCGTGAAAAGGAAGTAAGGTCTCCTCCAAGGGCACATTGTAGTTTACGGGGTTGGGTGACGGTCCCCTAGCATTTGAGGTACAAAGTAAAGAATATACAAGGTCCCTGCCATAGGGAATTTCCTGATTTAGGCAGGAAAACACAATTCACATGCTTATAAAACATGGGGGAGCAGAGAAACGATACTGTTTTCATCAATTCTGCGAGGTGTGCTTACCCTCCCCACTTCACAGATGAGGACATTGAGGCTTCAGGAGAGGAAGTGAGTTGTCTAAAGTCACACAGCTAGGAAGTGACCCAGCCTGTTCCTCAACATTGAACTGTGCTCTCTTAACACTGCATCGTGCCACTGGGTCACTAACCCAGGGCCACCCTGACTCATGGCAGAGAGAGACAAACATCCTGGAGAGGCAAGCTGGTGTGAGCAATGGCAGGGCAGTGCCTCAGGATGGGGAGGGCCAGGCAAGAGCCAGAGAGACAAAGGAGGCATCTGCAGGCCTCATGTGCAGGAGGGAGCCTGGAGGCCAGCTCAGGCCTTCCTCTCTTTGGGGGCCCAGGCCAACTGCAGAGGGATGTGCCAGTGCTGCGAGCCCTCAGGTGATGGCCAAGGGAAGCCATGCTCAGAAGTCAGGCCACTCAGCCCGACGGCAGGAGCCAGCCTGAAATCCACCCCTCCGTGCCAGGGAAAGGCCTGCGTGCAGGTGGTTAAGTAGCGGAAATATCATCCCTGACCCTCCCTCCCAGGGGAGTATTTAACGAGCTGATGTCTGTTGAGGGCACAACATGTAAACTCAACAAACAGCTGGACAACCATGCTGGCTCAGCACACGGAGCCGGGTCCCCTGGGACAGACTCAGGTCAGCCGGCTCTGGGAGCCGTAGAAAGACCAGGAGGGAGCAGTGGCTCCTCTGACCCTTCTCGAAGCTATTCCCCACCTCCAAGAGTGGGAGGCAGGGAGGGCAAGGTCTAGGGAAGTGGTGGGGCAGCACTCCTGGCAGCCGCTGATAAGGTGCTGCCCTCGTGGGGGTAGGAAGGCTGCAGCCCCAGGAGCAAAGTGCAGGAGCCACATGGAGAGGAACCGGCAGGGAGCCAGGAGAGATTTCATGTGTCCTTCCCCTCCCAAGAAATAAATAAAGCTAAGCTGTCGCCTCGGCCTCCCTGTGGGCAGCTGCCAGCTCCCCAGCCTGTGGTGGCTCGGCTCCCGGACCCGCGGTGGGCGCTATCAGCCTTCTCATCACCTCTCTCAGCTGGAGGATAATTTAATCCACGGGCTCCTCTCCACACACACTAGGGCTCCTTTTGATGTTTCTCTTTATCTCCCTTCCAACAAAATTGCCCCTTTGCAGCTCCAAGAGCCCCTCCAGCCTCCTCCACACCTCCACCCCATGAAGGTAATACCCTAGCCCCTGTGGGACAAGGGCATGGAGAAGGCCTAGCAGGAGCAGGGAGGTGGGTATGCCCTCCACTAGTCTGGGCTTCGTGCCCTGACCTGAGCTGAGGTGCTTGTGGGCCTCCTTCTGCCACGTGTGGCATAGGGAGGGGTTCACTATGCCAGCTCCTGGCATCGCACTTGGAGCAGTGTTCTGTAGTGGGAGGGTCAGGAGAGCTGGGTGGTTAAGAGCTCTGACTGCGAGGGGGGTGGGGGCAAACTTGAGTTCCAAGCCTTCCTTGGCTGCTGTGTGGCTTGAACACTTACCTTCTCTGGCCCCAGTTTCTTTCTCCAAGAAAAGGAGTGGACTGACGCTGTCTATGAGCCATTGTGTGCATTCTGGTTAAGATGTGTGACGCCTATATGGTAGCTGGGCTTTGCAAATGGAAGCTGTTATCATAAATGGCTCAGAAGCACAGGACTGCAATCAGTAGGGGTTTTGCATCAACTTAGCAAACTGGAATCTCTCTCTCACACACACACCCATCCTGAGGGCTGACAGTCACAAATCCAGACCAGGCAGGAATTGGCCAGCTGGTAAAGTTCTGGAAGGAACAGGCTGAGCATTTTAGAGGACTTGGTCAGTAGGTGATCCTGAGGGTCTCAGGACATGTGTCCTGACCACTGCAGTGTCTGGCCTGAGTGAGATTTTCCAGTCCCTGGCAGCAGATCAAGGAGAAGGGAGCAAGTCTCATTCATTGAGACCCCAAGAATTCTCCTAAAGGGGTCAGGAAGCTGTCCCGAGGGCTTGTCCCCTCTGGGTGCTCCTGCCTCACCAGGTAGTTAACCAGAAGCTACACTGAGCTCACACCATCTTCCAGGCATCTTTAAGCTCAGACATCACTGAGCTCACACCATCTTTTCAGTCCCTCACTGTTGACCTCAGCCTGCACACGATTGGTGCCGCCTCAGCCGACACATGGTTCTTCCTAAGCCTTCTCTGCTCATCCACCGTACCTTACAGGCCAGTTCTCTTCAGTTCGGTCTTGCTTCTTCCCAGCATCACTCTATCACAATGGTTCTCAGACATTAGTGAGCATCAGAATGCCTGAGGGGCTTGTTAAAACAGTGCTGGGCCTGGTCTGGGTGCGGTGGCTCCTGCCTGTAATCCCAGCACTTTGGGAGGCTGAGGCGGGCGGATCACGAGGTCAGGAATTCAACACCAGCCTGACCAACATGGTGAAACCCTGTCTGTACTAAAGATACAAAAATCACCCAGGCGTGGTGGCACACGCCTGTAATCCCAGCTACTCAGGAGACTGAGGCAGGAGAACTGCTTGACTGGGACCCAGGAGACGGAGGTTGCAGTGAACCAAGATCACGCCACTGCACTGCAGCCTGGGCGACCAAGCAAGACTCTGTCTGAAAAAAAAAAAAAAGAAAGAGAGAGAGGGAAGGAAGGAAGGAAGGAAGGAAGGAAGGAAGGAAGGAAGGAAGGAAGGAAGGAAGGAGAAAAGAAACAAAAGAAAAGAAAAGAAAACGGTGCTGGGCCCGATCCCCAAAGTTTCTGACTTAGAAGATCTGGCCATGGCCCCCAATTTTGCATTTCTAGCAAGCTCCAGGTGATGCTGATGCTGTGGTCCCAGGACCACACTTGGAGAACCACTGTTTTACCCTTGTAGTTCTCATCCTTGGATACACTTTGGAATGAATAATTGGAGAGCTTTACAGAATGCAGAGGCCTGTGCTTCCGCCCCTCCCCCAATCTGGTCTCCATGGTCTAGGGTGCAGCATAGGCAGGGGGTATTTTAAAGCTCCCCAGGTAATTTTGATATGTGGCTGGTGGAGAACTACCCCTCTATGCCTCTCCAACTGCTCACCTCTTTCTCAACTCCTGTGGGTGCCTCAGAGCTACTCTCCCTGCCCAGTGATGTCTTCCCAACCCTGGCTGTGCAGTGTAGTTCCCTGGGGAGCGTCGGAAAAATGTAGCTTTTCCCAGCCCCCAGAGATGATGACACTCTGGCTCTGGGCATCTGCATTTCTTTTTAGAACTCCACTGGTGATTCTGATGTGCATCTAGTGTGAGGAGGGCAGCACCAGTATGACCTGCACGTGGCTGCAAGGTCACCAACCTCTCACCTGCTGCAGAGCTTAGAGTGGCTCCTTCTTGCTCATGGAAATCATGCCATCCTCAGATGGGCATCTGCCTGGGACTCCAAGCTTCTTGACATAGACTCTCTACAAATAATAAGTCACTGATGATTCTTCTCCACACTCCGTGCCTTTACTTAGGACAGTGCTCCTCAAAGGGTGGCTTCAGATCAGCATCAGCATCGCCTGGAACCTGGTTAGAAATGCAAAGTCACAGGCCCCAACCCAGGCCTACAGAATCAGGAATTCCTGGGGGAGGGAGGAGAATGGGGGAGCAATCTGCAGGTGATGCTGAGACTTGTAAAGATCAAGAACTCTGTGTTTAAAGCTACTTCCTCCACCCGGAATCCCTTTTCTGCCAGTCCAAAAGAGTCCAAAAATACCTTCCCACCAGACACAGTGCCTTGTGCCTGTAATCCCAGCACTTTGGGAGGCCAAGGTGGGCGGATCATTTGAGGTGAGGAGTTTGAGACCAGCCTGGCCAACAGGTGAAACCCCGCCTCTACCAAAAAAACAAAATAGACATATATATATACACACACACACACACACACACACACACACACAAAATTAGCCGGGCATTGTGGCATGCACCTGTAGTCTCAGCTACTCAGGAGGTTGAGGTGTGAGAATCACTTGAACCTAGGAAGTGGAGGTTGCAGTGGATTGAGATCGCACCACTGCACTCCGGCCTGGGCAACAGAGCAAGATTCCATCTAAATAATAATAGTAATAATAATACCTTCCTTCGTTCCTAACAACAGCTCAGAGCTCCCCTTCTTGGGGCAACCTCCCCTGCTTGTCCTCCCCTTAGACTGGGCCCTGGAGTGCTCAGATGGTACATCTCAGTTTGCTCTGGTAACTAACATTGCTGACTGCATGGCCAGTACATTTCACACTGTAGACTCAGCTGCCATTGGGGAATGCCCGCATCAGACCTGAGCTCTACTTCCTTGGCTGGGGCAGCAGCGTGGGGTTGTGGGAAGGTCCACTGGCCCGGGAGCTGGCCCGACCTCTTTTTCTCTTTTTCTTTTTTCTTTTTTTTTCTTTTTTTTTTTTTTTTTTTTTGAGATGAAGTCTCGCTCTGTCACCCAGGCGGGAGCACAGTGGCATGATCTCAGCTCACTCCAACCTCTGCCTCCTGGGTTCAAGCAATTCTCCTGTCTCAGCCTCCCCAGTAACTGGGATTACAGGCGTGTGCCACCATGCCCGGCTAATTTTTTGTATTTTTGTAGAGATGGGGTTTCACCATGTTGGCCAGGCTGGTCTTGAACTCCTGACCTCAAGTCATCCACCCACCTCCGCTTCCCGACATTCTGGGATTACAGGCGTGGGCCACCGCGCCCGGCCTGGGCCCAGCTTCTTATCCCACACTCTGCCACCAGCTCCCTGTGCAACTGTGGGCTGCTCAGTCAACCTCTCTGAACTCAATTCCACTGGAGGGGCCCATGGGAGGAGCAGCAGTAACACACAAGGAAGAGCTGCTGGAGCCCAGTCACTTCCTGAGCACCCACTGTGTGTCGTGGTCTGCTGGGGAATCTTCATCACCTGAGGCATGGTCTACAGCCTCAGGGGGCTGCTGACATTCCAGAATAATCACGGAGGGAACTGTAACCCAGTGACGCAAGTGCTCTGCAGCCATTAAGGGAAACGAAGCAAATACTTGGTACTTACGAAGTGTTTAGAATAGTACCTGACCAAGAGTAGGTGCTACGTTATTAGCATCCTCATTTGCATCATCATCTGTATGCACAGTTATGGACCAATCACCAAGATGTAGTTCTAAGTGAAAATATTGAACACAGAGCAATGTGCATAGCATGCTGTTAGTGTCACAGCAGGGTGGCGTGTACCCATAATGCTCATATAGGCATGGATTTCCTGGGGAAAGAGACCCAGGAATGGGGTGTGGTGGCTGCCCTGGGAAGTTCATCGGTACCTGGGCTCAGGGGGAGTGGGAGAGGCGTGTGTGCCCCTCACACTTTTAACATCTGGAAAATTTGCCATGTCTCTGCTCATCATGTTCTGACATTTTTTATGTTAGGAAAATAAAAAATGGCAGCGTTTGGGGCTGTTTCCTGCAGGGATTTTATCCAGGCTCTGGGGATGTAGGATATAGGGGTGGCCCCTCCCATCCCAGACTACACTGAGGTCTTCTGGATGAGAGTGGGCAGAGATCAGGGAGACAGGAGCCCTTGCCCCCTCCTCTCACCTCATCACCCTTCATGCCCTTGAGCCTCTTCCTTCTGGGTCCCACGCTTGTCCCTCTTCTCTACTCCCCAGCACACGCGTGTGCACACTCACACAATACGCCTCCTCCAGACCCCAGAAGCTATAGCCCATCAGAGGCCGGGGACAGTTGCTTCTCTAGGGTGTGGTCCTGGGGTCTCTCCCCTCCCATGACCCAGGGTCTCACCGCTTTTTCTCTCTGGTTTCTTCCTCCTCTCCATACCTCTCCGGCTCCCTCTGTCTGTCTCCATATCCTTTGACTGACCGACTCCCACTGACAGAATTTGGTAAGTGAGCCTCGGAAGGGCAGGGGTTGGGCTTGGGGAGGGCTCATGGTGGGCACAGTGGGGAGGGGGCTTTGAAAAGGGCACAGCTCCTCCCTCCCCCACCCTCTCAGGCCCCCAGCTCTTGTGGTTGAGGGATCGAAGTTTCAGGGGAAGGAGAGAAGTTGGTGTCACCTGTTCAAAGCTGTCACACCCTGCTGGCTTCGGCTATTAGTGCCCCTTCGGGCATTTAATTGGTCCCTTCCATCTGACGGGACGCATTCCACAACAGGGAGCGCTGCAACCTCCACAGCTCGACAGGCCCAGAGGAGGCTTGCCCCCACATCCCCTGGGGAGCTGCTTTGGGCTGAGGCCCTGGAGCCCTGCGGCTTGCCTGGACCCCAGAATTGGCAAGAGAGGGTTCAGGGAGCTCAGCTTCCGCCTCTCCATCCAAACCTCTGTGCCAGGAACAGGGCACAGGCCTGTCTCCAGCCTCTGAGAAAAGTCTAAATGCAGCAAGGACATTTGCCAGTTTGCTAAAATGGGAAAAAACCCAAGAGACTGATGGGTAAACGTTAGCATGCATTCACTCCACAAGTGCATTTGAGCATCTCGGGGGCAGCCCCGGGGCCCCATGAATCTCGCGAACTCTCAGGCTTCACTGGGGGTATCATTTCCTGATCATTCCCCCTCTGCCCTGAGCAGGATGGGAACCAGCCTTTCAGGGAATATCCCCTTGGACCATGGAGAGTCTTTGGGGCCAGGGTGACCTGGCAGCCCCCTCTCACCAGGAACAGGTTTCTGAGAGGAGTCCTACAACATCCCCTAAGCAACCAAGAAGTGAGGGTAGGCTTCCCTTGCCAGCTACTGGTTCAAGAGAAAAGGGCCCATGTGCAGAGGTGCTGAGTTGGCCACTGGGCTAGGGGTGGGCTTTGCACCATAAGCCAGAGCTTCTGCCTCTGGACTGACAGCCAAGGTCAGTGACCTACTAGGCACCTACAAGAGGGGTCAGGAGGAGGCTCTTACACATCACAGGCTACCTGCCCAGTTGGAGGGGAGTTTGGGGGTGCAGGTGATCCCCTTGCCCCAGTGCAGGCAGGAAGAGGAAGTAGAATCACTTTCTGAGCAGGCCAGACCTCAGGGGAGTCAGTAAGCTGAATCTCCCACCTTCAGGCTTGTGGCCTCCTGCTGACCTGGAGACTTCAGTCACGTCACATGCTTTAAGTGAGGAGAGTCAGGTGGCATCTGAGGGGTTCTGTGAGCCACAGCCCTGGTTAGAATAATCAGAAACACCTGAACTTGAGTGAGGCACCCACCTCCCTGAAACGATGGGCTTGGACCTCCAGGACACAGGAGAACATGTGATAGGGTAGCCACCCTGTGCTCAGCCTGGGATCCAGGGCCCCGCTGCAACTGGCCACAGTGTGGGGTCCCTGGCAGTTCACATTGCCACTCAGTCTCTGGGTTATTCCCATTTCACATGTCAGCAAACCAGTGTTCTCCCTGATGGACACGTTCCAGAGGAGGAGGGGAAGAACAGCATCTGCGTCCCTTGTGTCCTCTCCTGCCCTAGTCTGTTGTGGCCACTTAACCGCTTCTCTTCCCTCCACTCCCCTCGGATCCTCTCTCCTCCTCCTTCTTCTTTCTCGCTGCTGGGTCTTGCAGCTGGCCGTTCCCTCCGCAGCTGGGGTCACTGGGGCAGAGAAAGGGAGCAGGAGATGGAAAGTGAACCAAACCACCTGGAGGGGACACTGTGGGCATCCGACAGCACAAGGAAGGCAAAGAGAACCAGAGGAGGCTTCCAGAGGGCCTAGACATGGGCAGGTCATGGAGTCTCGGAGCTGCACTGGGAAAGCCCTGCTCTGTCCCAGCACCTCATCCACCACCCCAACCACAGCAGCTCCGGGCTCACTCTCCAGGGGCCTCTGCTTCTCCATCTGGGTCTGGGCTTCGGCCACTGTGCCCTTCCTGACTGGCTTCTTCTGCACTCTTGACACAGGGCCTGAACAGCATGTTTGAGGTGTATCTGGTGGGGAACAACTCCCACCACTTCATCATCTCCCCGACCTCCGTCCAAGGGAAGGCGGACATTCGTATTCGGGTGGCCATCCCACTGGACTATGAGACCGTGGACCGCTATGACTTTGATGTAAGGCCACACTCACTGGCATTTTGGAGTGGGGTGGGGGTGGATTTCAGGGGAGGCAAGGGTAGGGTAAAAGATTGCCTTAGATCCCACCTTCCACTGCAGCCCATCTTCCCTTGTAGATCTGACTCAGACAAGCCCTCCAAGAGATGGCAGGGGCCGGGCTGAGCCTCCCTTTTCCAAGAAGGACAAGGATATGTCCAGGAATTAAGTGGAATTTTACCAGACTCCCATCAGGAGCTTCTGCAGCCCATATCCTGCCAGATCAGCCCCTGCTAGCTCCTCCTGCCCTAGCAGAATCAGCGGCCATCCTAGAGCAATGACAGATGGGCTCGCAGTAGCACACAGCTGGGATGGGCAGAGACTCTAACAGGTGCTCTGGGCTGGGGCCGGCAAAGGCATGGATAGGACTTATAGGGACAAGGACTCTGGGAGGGGACATGTGGGAGCTTACCTGAGCCCCTGTTCTGCACACCCAGCTCTTTGCCAATGAGAGTGTGCCTGACCATGTGGGCTATGCCAAGGTGAAGATCACTCTCATCAATGAAAATGACAACCGGCCCATCTTCAGCCAGCCACTGTACAACATCAGCCTGTACGAGAACGTCACCGTGGGGACCTCTGTGCTGACAGTCTTGGTGAGTCCCCGCTCTCCCACAAGACTACTGAGGTCTCCGGGGCCGACTGTGGTAAGGCATCCAGAATGTTGTCCAAGGGACCTGGGCAATCAGGGAAGGAGGCGCCCCCAAATCCCTGAGCTGTGTTTGTTGGTGTATTAAATAAAATTTCTGGATGCTTCAGGGTGGGGCTCCCTTGGTCTAGGCTGCAATATGGAAAACGAGCCAACCTGGGGGGTGACGAGACTGGACTGAGTACACTGATTTTCTGTCTTTCCCTGAGAGAGACTCAGTGAGGGTGGGCCAGGAGCCCTGGAAGTCCCCTCCAGTGGGCGGGAACGTGCCAGGCATCTCTGAGAAGAGCGACCCTCTCCATGTGAGCATAAGCGCCAGAGAGGGACGGGCTCCTGGGGGATGCCTGGGCATCCCCAGCTGACCATGGCTGGACTTGTCCTTTGACAAGGGGCCCTCCCAGTGTCATCTGTATCTGTCAGTACTCTTGTTTGCAAGGGACAGAAACCCTTAAGTAGTTCAAGCAAAAAAGGATTGGCTCACATAACTCAAAAGTACAAGTGATTTCAGGTCAGGCGTGGTGGCTCACACCTGTAATCCCAGCACTTTGGGAAGCCGAGGTGGGTGGATCACTTGAGGTCAGGAGTTTGAGACCAGCCTGGCTAACACGGCAAAACCTCGTCTCTACTAAAAATACAAAAATTAGCCAGGTGTGGTGGCACATGCCTGTAGTCCCAGCTACTAGGGAGGCTGAGGCAGGAGAATCGCTTGAACCCAGGAGGTGGAGGTTGCAGTGAGCCGAGATTGCGTCACTGCACTCCAACTTGGGCGACAGAGCAAGAATCTGTCTCAAAAAGAAAATAAAAAATAAAATAAAAAGTGCAAGTGATTTCAGGCATGGCTGCATCCAGGCACTCAGTTGAGCAGGGCTCAGTCTTCAGCACTGGGTTCTGCTTTTTTGTATTGGCAAAGAGGGGCACCAGCACTTCTAGGCTGACTTCTTACCAATTTATCAACCCTAGTGGGAAAAATTCTTTTGCAGTAATTCCAGCAGATTCTCATCGGCCCAGTTGGTTGGGCCATCCTGGAACCAATCGTGATTCTGATATGCCGGGGAGGGATCACACTCCCCCTAGTGGACCCAGGGGTTGGGGTCAGCCCCGCCCGAATCACACTGGCTGAGAATCGGGGCAGGGCTTCTGTTCTAAGACAAGGGATTGAATGCTAAGCAGATCCAAGTGGTAGATGTGTGCCACACAAGCTCAGAGTCTAGCCCATAGTCGGTGCTCAATAAATGTCATGGAGTTGAACTCACTGCTTTCTCCTCCCTGCACACCTGGGGCCCCCAGAGTCCTTGCTTCCATTTCTTGCTCCTTCCCCACTCCAAGCAGAGACACTGCCTGTGATACCAAGACCCCGCTCTGAAGTGTGTTTACTCTACAGACAGATGGTATGAAACTGCACTGAGCCCCCAGGCCCTTCCCATCTGACAGTTATTAATATTTCAAACAGATGTTTACCTAGTCAGGCTGTCAGACGAAAGCAATAATTCTGCGGCAGCTGTTTCCTCCAACCCCCGCATCTCTAGCTCATGATTCCTCCAGCTTTCACGAAGGTGCTCCCTGCAATAAATCACCAGGTGCTTGAGGCTCCCTGGACCCTCCTCCAGCCTCTCAGTGCCCAGCCAGAGAGCAAGTGCCAGAGGCTCTGGCCTTCTGGACCCAAAGTGTGTGTCTTTACCTACCACCCACCTTCGAAGGACTGGGTAAAGGGCAGCCAACAGCCTGTGCCTTGGAGGCCTCAGGGAGTGGAGGGGAGGCTCTGTGCCCTGCAGCTCTGGGACCATGCGGCAAAGAATTCTAGTGTCAGATCCAGGCTCAGTAGGTGTCAGGGGATTCCTCCCTGGCGTTATTGCTTGGGACAGAGTTTCCTCACTTTGTAGTCCCAAGTTCCCATGGTCCTTGGAAAGGGGAAAACCTATGGAGCAGGGAGGAGATATGAAATGTGAGAAGGGGCATCCCTTGGTCGGTGGTGCCAAGGACAGCTGTGTCAGGCCTAGTCCAGTTTGGGGCTGGCGCTGGGGAGCAGGCTCTGGTGAATGTGAGCCGAGCCCCTCATGCCAGGTTTTTCTCCAGAACTGGGTCAGCTGCTGGGCCTGAGCTCAGCCTCCGCTGTGAGTCGCTCGGAACTAGCAGATCCGGCCAGCCTCCCTGGGTTCCTGGCTTCCTTCATCCAAGCCTCACCCACCACCTTCTCAAGCTCCCAGCCCCAGGGTTTATGAAACCATGAAGGGTGAGGGCCCATTTCATCAGGTAACAGCTCTCACAGCAGGACTGTGTGCCTAAAGGAGTTCAGGCCCTACAGGGGGACAGTGGGGACCCCACGTGCTGGCCTATCCATGCCACTCTTAGTGCCTTCATTTTCTCATCTGCAAAATGGGCCCCAGAGCTAGTAGTGACTAAACTGGAATTCTGTTCCTGTAAAGGGGATATAAAAACATCCTGGGTGACCCGCCCAACCCCCTTCCTCTCCCAGTCTCCCCGAGGTGTTTCCTGGCCACACCCTCCACACCGCCCTGCCCTGCTCTTGGCCTCCCTCACCCGGCAGCTCTCTGCTCAGACCCGGGTCAGCCCAATCTCTCCACTCCTCTGCCATAAGAGGGGCTGAAGTTATGGCTGCCTGCTCAGTGACTGTGAAATTCCTTCCCCCTGACCTTTTCTGGGATGTTATTAAAATGTTTCATGGGCAGTTGTGTCAGGAAAAAAATTATGAAGAAAAGGAAATGTTTTAATTTGCACTGAAGGCAGGAGCAGAGCGTACCCAGCCCCCATCCTGGCGTGGCCCTGCTTCAGTGGCTAGTCACCTGTCCTGGGGGAAGGTGGTCATTTAACATGACTTGAGGAAGCTGGAATAGGAAGGGCTGTCACCACCAGCCCAGGTGTCCTGGCAGGGGTGGAAGGGCCAGACTTTCTCACCTCCCAGCTCCCTGGACCTTACGGCCCCCAGTTACAGCAAAATGAGCTTCCACTGGTGGCAGGAAAAGAGTGGGGACACCCCCCCACACACAGTCTGTGCTAGCAGAACCCACACATACAAAAAGCCCACCTTCTGTATGTATATAGGGGTTTTGCATTTGCCATCCGAATTTGGTTGAAAAAAATATTGCATGTAAATGAACCCACAGGGTTCAAACATGTGCTGTTCAAGGGCCAACTGTATCTCTAACCTATTAAGTAGGTGCTATTATTCTCACTTTACAGATAAGGAAACAGATGAGGCACGGGGAGTCAAGTAACTTGCTCAGGGCCCCAGGGCTAGTAAGTGACTAAACTGGATTCACACAGCGACTCCATTTCCCAAGCCACAGGCTCTTAACCACGAGGCCGCCCATCCATGTGGGACCACTGAGCCTAGTCCTTTCAGCAGCCTTCAGAGCTGAGGGTAAAGAGAGGAGCTGGAAAGTGCTGTCTGTGGTACCCGCGGGGACAGGTCCCAGGGTGGCTCCAGGCAGTGTGTTCTTAGGTGACACTCCAGACTTTTAGGGCCTGTGGCACCACCAGGTGAATTTTCACATCTCTGAGCCCTAAGCTGCTCCGGGGACAGAGCTGTGTGAGTGTTTTCATTGATGGAGAAACCACTTCAGAGATACTCGAGCACTTTGCTCGGGGAAGCAGGAATACCAAGGCAGCCCAGAGCTGTCTCCGTTAGGAAAGGCTCCCTGGAAGGAGGGAGGGTTCAGATGAATGTGCTCTGAAGGGTGATCACACAGAGGAAGGATATGCAGGGATGCGTATGTGAATATGTGGGCAGGCATGTGAGGTATGCTTGTGGGATGTGTATGGGGGTGTGTGTAGGCAGGCATGTTTTTTCGTGCCTGTGCATGTACATGTGTTTGCAGCTGTGTATACTCAGGGGTATGTGTATGTAATATACACGTGTGTGTGCTTGTGTGCCTGTGCACATGCATGTTACAACTACATGCATTTGGGTATGTGCGCACACTATATGCACACATGTGTGTACGTGTGTGTACATGTATGTGCCTGTACTGATGCATGGATGATGCTGGTGGCTCCCATCCTCTAGGTTGTGTGGTTTGTTCTCTCTCATATCGCTGCCTGCTCTGTGATTCATGCCTTCCAGTCCTGCCTCCTGACTTGGCAATAGAAGTCAGATGAGAAGGCCAGGGAGTGTCTTATCCTGGGACCCTGCTAGGCTTGGGGCAGCCCTGCAGCCTGGCCAGTGTCTGGGGCCTGGCAGGGTTTGTGAGTGCTACTACTGGGCAGTACAAGAGGTACAAGAGTAATCTAATCATTCATTCATTCATTCAGTAAACGTTTGTTGAATACCTGCTATGTGCTAGGCACATGGCCCTGAGGACACATGGTGATGTGAGTCTTATAAAGTTCACAGTCGGCCGAGTGCGGTGGCTCATACCTGTAAACCCTGCACTTTGGGAGGCCAAGGCAGGCAGATCATGAGGTCCGGAGATCAAGACAATCCTGGCTAACATGGTGAAACCCTGTCTCTACTAAAAATACAAAAAAAAAAAAAAAAAAAAAAAAAAAAAAACAAAAAAAAAAAAAAAAAAAAAAAAAAAATTAGCCTGGTGTGGTGGCTGGCTCCTGTAGTCCCAACTATTCGGGAGGCTGAGGCAGGAGAATGGCGTGAACCTGGGAGGCGGAGCTTGCAGTGAGCCGAGATCACGCCACTGCACTCCAGCCTGGGCGACAGAGCAAGACTCTGTCTCAAAAATAAATAAATAAATAAACAAATATAATAAAGTTTACAGTCTTCCAGGAAAGCTGGACTAAGTACGAAATGAATCTTTACATTGAGTATTACTTGCTGTGATGGTGAGATCAGGAAGCTACAAGAACCTCTAACAGGGTACCTGACCTTGCCTGGGGTCCAGGAAGGCTTCCCTAAGGAAGTGGCATTTGAGTAAGGATTAACTGGTGAAGGCAGATAGAGAATAACATTGGAGAAAAGAGGCTGGGAGCAGTGGCTCATGCCTGGAATCCCAACACTTTGGGAGACCAAGGCAAGTGGATCACTTGTGCCTAGGAGTTCAAGACCAGCCTGGGCAACATGGCAAAACCCCAACTCTGCACAAAAAGAAAAAAAAAAAAATTAGCCAGGTATGGTGGCATACACCTTTAGTTCCAGCTACTGTGGAGGCTGAGTTGAGAGGATCACCTAAGCCCAGGAGGTTGAGACTTCAGTGAGCCGTGATCCATTGCACTCCAGTGAGCCATGATCCACTGCACTCCAGCCTGGACAACAGAGTGAGACCCTATCTCAAAAACAAAACAAAAAAACCCTGGAGGAGAGAACAGCATGTGCAAAGGCCTTGTGGCTGGAGTGCAGTGAGGGGCATGTGTGGTGTGCAGCGAAGTGGGGTCCTGCTCCTTTGAAGCACAAGAGGCTTGGCTATTTCTCTTCTTCCCAGATTGATGCTCCCCGCAGTGTGCCCATTGGGATGCTGTTCTGATAGTGTGAAAGGCCTATATCCAACTGTCCACACCCCTTTGCCTGTTCCATCCTTGTGACGGTGGCAGGTGTTTGGGAAACAGCTGGCAGAGGTTGTACCTAGGATGTGCGAGGAGCCAGCCTGGCCTCCTGCAGCATGGGGCACATGTCCCTGTATTTATTAGCTCTATGTCCTCTGGGCAGTGGAAGAGGTGAAGTGTGCTGAGGAAGGGTGGCAGCGCCCCTGAGCTCCAAGGCCTTCTCTCCCTGCTGCAGGGGGTGGGGCATGGCAGAAATGGGCAGAAGATGGACTTCAGACAAGACAGGCTTCTTCCCCAGTCGGAGGAAGCCAAGAAAGAAGGAGAGGCCCTGAAGAGTCCTGACTGGGCAGGTGTGGGGCCCCAGGACCAGCTTGTGGTTTGTTGAGCCAGTGGCTATAGCTCCACCTCTCAGCTCCAGATAGACAGGGCTGGCCGGAGGTGGCCAAAAGGCCTGCTCCTCTCTCATCTCCCTGCCCCCTCTTCCCAGCCCACCCTTGGGAGGCTGGCAGCATCTTGGGCAGGGCCACAAGCCGTCCAGGGAGTCCCTGCAATCCTGTCTTACTGTGAGCTGGTCACTTCTTCTCTGGGACTTGGCTTTCTTCCTATGAAACGGGAAAGTAGTACCTGCCCAGCCCGCAGTGCTGGACTGTCGGGAGACCCAGTGCAGTCTGTAAGTGGTGTAAATAGGTAAGTCTTACAGATGGCAGGAGTGGGTATTTTCATCACTGGCCTTGAGGGTCTCACCTGGCTGCCCACCACCCCTTCGGCCTGTGGACAAGCCCAGCTCTACCACGGTGGACCCTGGACAAGACACTGGGCCTCAGTTTCCTCTTCTGTGAGCTGTGGGAGACAACCCGCTAGGTGCCTACCTTGGAGGATTGTTGTGAGAATCAAATGGAATGATTCATGAAGACACAGCACAGAGGCTGGCTAGGAACACACACTGGGAATGTCAGCAAGTCATGCCTGGCCTCCTGGCTGAGTCTCCAGGGAACCTGGGCCCTGGGCAGGGACACCACCCTTGGAGCTGTGGCCCTGCGTCAGGCAGCCAGGTGACCTTAGCTAGTCACTGAACCTCTGGGTCCCAGTAAGATGACTGGGCCAGGGGTTGGTAAGGCTTTAATTCCAATTTGCACTGTCCAAGGAGAAAAAGGAGCCATTCTTGCTGTTTAGTTTCATGCCCAGCACCATGAACGAGCCACCCACCCTGCAAGGGTCCCCACCCAGCCACTGTCCTCTAGAGCCTGTCTCCTGCCCTACCCCTCCTCTCTCAGCTCCCATCTGGAAGTCTCAGAAAGGTTCCCAAGACTTCACTTCCCCCTCCTAGAGCTAACTGGCTTCCTCCTGGTCCAGCCCAGCCTCCATCCCCTGCCACATCAGCAGACAGCCCTCCTGCATCAATGTCAGCCCCATTGCTGTTTGTCCCCATCTCTCCTTCCCCTCCCACCCACAACATTGACCCCACAAGGAAAAGGTGGGTGTGATGTCATTGCCCTGGGCCGGCCCTGGTGAAGGCAAGCTTTAATCCTGGAGGACTTCAAATGCGGCAGGCCTGTTCCACTAGCTGTAAGGCTGCAGGGCCTCTCCCCCTGCTCTGTGACTGCCAGGACACCACAGCCTTCAGGCTCAGAGATCACCCCTGTCCCTCCATGCTGCTGAATCCAAGAAGTCTAACATGGGCCCTACTCAAGGTGCTGGAAACCTAATGACCCAGCCAGATGATCCAGGAAGGCCAGTTTACTGCCTGTCTTAGTCTTGGTGCTCCCTGGGGCAAACCCCAGCTCCTCCCTGGTCCCTTGGCCCCCAGCAGAAGGACATGTAGCTCTGCAACATTTGTGGAAGCCTCTCAGCTGTATCTACTACTGCAGGAGAGAACCTTGCTATAGGAGCAAGGCTTTGGAACCAGAGACCCAGCTTCAAATTCTGGCTCTGCTGCCTGCTGTCTCTGTGGCCCTGGGCAGGTGCTTAGCTGTGTCCTGACCCTCAGTCTCCAGAGTGTGCTGTGGAGAGAATAACAATAATATTTATCCCACAATGAAAAGAGATGGGGCATTTAAAGCACTTTGTGTATTAGAAGGCACTGGGTAAATGGCAGGTGTGATTGCTAGAACAGCTATTGTTACTCTTATCCAGCTTGAAGGTTTGTTCTGTCTTATCTGGGAGTCAGTGGAGCTTCAGGGAGCTTTGTTATTTAAGCTTAGCTCTCTCAGTTCCTAGATTTTCTGCCTTTGGCTGTGACTTCCTGGACTCTGGGTCCTCTCAGTTGGTGCATTGGTTGAGTTTTTGTCTGTGCCCAACCCTAGGAAGCCAACACACAGACTCTAGCCTCAAAGGCCAGAACACGGAGAAAGGTTAAACAAGCTGGCAGGTGAGAACCAAGACTCTTCTTCGGAGGGAGGCGGAGAATACATGCTACCAGGTGTGCTACCTGTGCCGTGGTCTGGGGACGTGGACTCAGAAGGGCCCCAAACTTGGTTGAATGCTCTGCTGTCACCATCTTGAAATTCTGATAATTTCTGAACAGCGGGCCCTGCGTGCTCGTGTTGCTCTGGGCCCTGCAGCTTACGTGGCTTGCCCTGGCACAGGAGTTTATCATCCTCTGCCCAAATAAACTCAGTGCCTCTCCATGGTTTTCATCCATCCCTACATTCAGTTAACAGTCAGCAAAGGCTAAAGTGCTGGGGCCTTCTGTTCCCACAGAGCTTGCTTCTGTTCTCATTGCTGCGTAAGAAACCACCCAAACTTAGTGGCATAAAGCAACAGTCGTTTTTAATACAAATGGCTCGTGGATTTGATGGGTCAGGAATACAGAAAAGGTGCGGCAGGGAGGCCTTCTCTTTCCTTGGGACCTGAGGTGACTTGATCAGCTGGAGTCTGGAAACAGAGGGCCTGGAGGATCCATTCTGATGGTGTTCTCACCCTGCCGTGCCTGTGCTCTGGGCTCATTCGGCTGAAGGGTGCGTGCAGCTGGACTGTGGCCCAAGCACCTACATGTGGCCTCCCCACATGTCCGGGCATCTCCCAGCATGGGAGTTCTGAGCAGGTGCACCCCAGGGGAGGTCTCTGGAGGAGGAGTGTCCCAAGAGAGCCAGACAGAAGCTGCGTGGCCTTTTTCGACCCAGCCTCTAAGTCACACTGCA
Organism: Colobus angolensis palliatus; assembly: GCF_000951035.1. Lineage (NCBI taxonomy): Eukaryota > Metazoa > Chordata > Mammalia > Primates > Cercopithecidae > Colobus > Colobus angolensis. Next base: position 4,907,604 of record NW_012113141.1, read on the forward strand.
TCATTTCTGCTGAATTCTGTTGGTTTTGAAGTCACCAGGGCAAGTCCAGCTTCAAGGGGAGAGGACAGATCTCCCCAGCTGTCAATGGGGAGAATGTCCAAGACTTCACACAAATGTAAATGTCACAGAGTCACTCAGAGATCACTTTTCCATACCACTTCTGAGCGGTCGTGGTCATGCATGAGCATGGTGCCGTGATTCCAGTTTCCCTCGCCTCCCCCTGGAGGGCGCAGAAGGAAGCAGGAGAGCAGAAGGGAAGCCTGCAAATCCCATTTCCAGCCTTGGACAAGCTCTCAGTGACTGGGAAGGGAAAAGACAGTGATGCCTGCTACCCCAGGCATTCCCTGGCCAGTGGAGTTCAAGCCTTCTAGACCTGGGTTGGCAATCAAGGCCTCCGCAGCCTGGCCCTGAGCTGCTCTCCAGCCCTTGCCCCCATGCCCCTCACACCCTTCTCTCCTGCCCACCCAGATCCTCAACACCCCTGCAACCCTCAGCATTTTCTTGCTACGGCGTTTTTGCTTGCTACTCACCTTCCTCTCCCTCCTTCCTATTTGAGACCATCAAAACCTACTGACCCTAAGGGCCAGTCCCCTTGGCAGCACCCCCACCTTAAAAAGCCCTCTCTTCCTGGTAACTGGCAAGTGTCCCCTCTCTGGAATTCCTCTGCCTCTTCTCTGGGGCCCCAGCATGCTGTGTGTCTTGCTGTCTGCGGCCGTTCCCACCCCTGTACGAGGGCTCTCTGGCAGGTGTTCCTTCTTCCCCACGCCACTGAAAACCTTCCCCAGGCAGGTTCTCTCTATCTTGGGGGCCCCACCCCTGGTATGTGCAACACAAAGTAGGCTGGACTCCTAGTTTTGTGTCTAGGGTGGTCTGGGGTATCTAGGGCAGCTGCTGGAGGAAGGGATATGGGCAGGAGAAGGTTAACAGAGGCCTCGTGAGGATACATGAAGCACAGAGAGGGTAAACTACATACACAAAACCACCCAGGCCGTTGGCAACCGAGATGTTTGTCCAAGCCTGAAGCCTCATGATCCCACATTTCACTCTCTGTGCCATGCTCCTCCAGCATCCCCTCGGGTGACAAGCGTGTCACCGAGAAGACTGCCGGCCAGAGAACCCCAAGGCCTGGCTTCCAGGCCACTGACTTGCCGTGTAACCCTGTCCCATTCTCTCCCCTCTCCGGACCTTAATCTCCTGCTGAGTCCAAGGAGAAGATGGGCTGGAGGCCTTCTGAATGCCCTTCATAGGTCAGGCATCCCTGGGGTTGCAGACCCCAGCCCAGGGACCCAGGCCAAGGGTAGGGAGGTGTAATGGCCACCAGCTTCGAGGATCCCCTGGGCCTCCTAGTCCTAATCAGGGCATACAAGTCCAAGGTCAAGACTGAAATCTGCCCTGCCTTTCAGTCTGGCCCTGTAGACAGGTGGGCGGGAGCTGACCCTGCTTCCCTGGCTGCTGCTGCTGGTCAGAGCCAGGTGCCCTGGGCCTTCCTGGCCCTCTGGGAGCCCCTGTGTCTCCTTGGATTGTCTGCTCTCCTCCTTCCCCTCCCAGAGCAGAACTATGCACTCTCTGGGACAAAGGGTGCCCTCCAGATGCAAATCCAGTGACTATTTAAGCCTGGAATGACAGTGGTGAGCCAGACAAGTTCCCTGTCTGTTCCAGGGGCAGGAGGCAGATGACGAACAAGGAAAGTCAGAGCCGGTGGGGTGGGGATGAGCGATGTGGGGAAATACGACTGGGCAGGGGCAGGGAGTGGCAGGGCTGGGGTTGCTACTGCATTGTTATATCAAGTGGTGCAGTAGGACAGGCTTCTCCTGGAAAGTGAGATTAAACAACCTGGAAGGAAGCCAGCAGGGATCCAGGTTGAAAATCCAGGAAAGAGTAACCCAGGTGAGGGATGCCGGTGAAAGGCTCTGAGCAAGAGCCTGGCTGGTGGATGTGCAGAGAGCAGGAGGGGCATAGAGGCTGGGAGGTAATGAGGCCTGGGAGCCCCTCATGGGTAGCAAGTCTAGGAGAGCCCTGAGAATGGGTCTCCTCACTGCTCCTCAGTGGAGAATAGGCCTGGGGTAGGGGATGGATGAGACCAGGGTGGAAGCTGGAGACCCGCCCTGAGGCTACTGCAAGAAGCCAGGGAGGGATGAGGCTCCAACCTGCAGGTGGGGACAGTGAAGTCCAGATCCCTCCTGCTGCTCCACCCTCCTCTCCCCACCCTTGCTGGAGTTGCTTCGCTCTTCTCCTTCCTAGGCCAGCAAGGTGCATGTGTCTCCATCTCCGCCTGACTGACTGTGCCGTCCTGAATATCAAGTGGAAAGGACTGCAAGTAGGCCCAAGGCAGGGTTGGGGTCCTGCCTTACCTTCCTACCTGCAGGTTGGCCTTGAGCCGGTGACTGAAGGGCTCTGGGTTTCCATTTTCTCCTCCATAAAATGGGAAGAGTAATTCCTATCTCAGCAATGCTGTGAAATAATGTACGGCCAGGTCATAGGCCAGGGCCTGCCTACTGCAAGTGCTCCAAAAGTGTACCAATGCCTGCTGCGTCAGACCTCCAGGGTTCTCGATGGTTTTCTAGAACAGTCGTCTCTCCCTGATTCTGATAGCATCCGTTCGACTTGATTCTACCATTGTATAAAGCTGATGACAAAAATTGCCAGCATGAATTCTTAGTAAGCCTGGGAGATGATAACAGGGCCCAAGGGGCAGGCCCGGTCCGCATGCTTTAGCAAAACCAAGAGGACAAGCCGGTCAGAGCAGGGAAGACAGCCCTTGAGCCTCTGCCCGAGAATCATCAGAAGCTGGACTTCCAGAGCCTGCCCAGCCCTTCCAGCGCGTTGACAGCAACCCCTGCCTGGTGTTCTCCCTCCCCACCCCCTCCTGACACCCTCACCATTGGCATCTTAATTGATCTCATTGTTCTCAAACCCTTGAGACCTGAGACTCCAGCTGTGTTTAAACAGAACAAAATCTCTTCCAATTTCCCCACCGTTTAAAAGAAAATTGAATTCTTTATCTGCAGCCTGGGGAGGGGAAGAGGGAGTCTAAAGAGAGAGGGACACACACACACACACACACACACACACAGAGTAAATAGTAGGTCTTTCCAGCCCTGCCCCCTGTGGACACTCTCCCCGCATTTGGGGGTGTCTACGGTTGTACTTCTGGGCCCATTTAACGGGCTCTTCTGTTCATCTCCCTCAGAGGGCCTGGGGTGGGAGCTGGAGGAGGCTGAGCTGGCTGTCGGTGATTGACGGGACCGAAGTTCCTCTGTCTGTCAGGCCTCAGGGCCCCTCGCCTGTGTTTATCTCTTTAATCTAAATATCTGTCTGTGAAACCTAAATGGCGTGGAGTGAGAGGTAGGACCAGGGTAGAGAGAGAGAAAGAGGAAGAGAGAGGGAGGGAGGAGAGAGTGAGAGATGGAGAAAGAGGGAAGAGAGAAAAAGAGAGAGAGAGAGAACGAGAGAGAGAAAGAGAGACAGAGAGAGAAAGAGAGACAGAGAGAGAGAGCACAGCAGGCTGTCGCCTTTCCTCCACTGCGGCTGGGGCGCCCCCACCTCTGCCTGGGAAGTGAATTATCCTGGACCTTGTGTATTTGTGTGAGGTCTGATGGTTTTCCGCTGATTGGTCATTCAACAAATTGATTTTTGGCAAATTGATTTAAGGCCTCACTGCCTGGTCCGCCTTTGAAGCACTCCACAGCCTCTGTCACCAGCACCTCCAGAATCTACCATCCTTGACCGAGCAGCTCTGTCTGTGGCTAACCTTTGCCCCTTTGCCAAAACAAGAGGATGCTGTGTTCACCCCAGGCCTGGTGAAGCAGCGGTGTGAGCTTAGTGAATGCCAGACATTTTACAGGGCGTTCCCTGTCTCTTCTGTACCCACTGTGTAGAAGAAGCCGAGACCCGGAGAGGTGAGTGGCCTGTCCCAGGTCAGCCAGTTAGTGAGCAGCCAAGCCGGGATTCAGACCCCAGATGGTCTGACTCCAAAGCCCCTGACTTCCCCTCCATTTGCCAGTCACCCTCAAGGGCTCACCTCCCAAGCTGGGCTCCAGCCTTTTGGAGACAACTGTCTCCAGAGTCCAGGGAAAGTGGACTTGCAAGGTGGGAGCCGCTCACTCCCTGGGTGACCTTGAGCGGGACCATGGCTCCAGGGGCCTCAGAGTCCTCATCTGGAAAAAGAAGGGATTCTGCTGGACCGCTCTCTAAGACCCCCTGTTCCAACAACACGCTACTGTGCCTGTAGACAGTCACCTCCAGCACAGAGAGCCCGTGACGCCCTGTGCTCTGCGCCTGTCAGAAGTCACCCTTCAGTAGGTTCGCTGCTGATTGTTCCTGCTCAGACAATTGCTCAGAGAACACCAGAGCGAAGAAAATGGACCCCCTGGGCCAGGGGACAATGGACAGCTGTACCAGTGGCCAGGGCCAGAATGAGTTTGTAAATGCTGCAGACCAAATGCCCATTCAGAGTCCACCAGTGCCATGAACTAGGAAGGTTATGAGCCCTGGAACTCAGGTGACAGGGAAGAGAGGGGAGAGAGTGACAGGAGCAGCCACTGGGAACTGGGCATGTGAGTTTGTCCAGGGAACATTTGGGAGAAAGCCTAGAGCAGGTGGGTGGAGGCCCCACAGAGGTTTAGGGAGAGGTTGCGCTGGGCCTGTGGGTTTGAGGTGGCTTAATCTTCCTCTGTGATCTCTGTAGTGGGGGTAGTAGCTGTGGTTCCTACCGGCTTGTTTCTGGAGTGGCTCAAAGTTCCATATGCCTGTCATAAAAACGACATTTAACTTCATAACCCAGGACACATACTCACATGGACACTTATCTCCAGCAAAGCAGTACTTCCTGAATACATGTAATAATACACTCTAGTGTTTTCTGATTTAATTCTGCTAGATTTCATTTTCTAAGTGCTAACCATGAACCACTAGATTGATTTCATGACCAACTAATGGATAGATGTTCAACTAAACTAAGTTTGCACTTCTCTAGAAGGAGCCTTCTCTGCTTCACCATCTGATGAGGAGGAGGAAGGTAGTATCCACTTTGTTTCAACTTTGTTTCTCCAGTGTTCACTACAGGCAGCAAAGGGATAAAGACCCCGGTCCTCCAGACTTAGACCACCCAGGTTTACTCTGACTCAGCCATTTCTTTTCTTTTCTTTCCTTTTTTTTGTGGGGGGATGGAGTCTCCCTGTCTTGCCAGGCTGGAGTGCAGTGGCGTGATCATGGCTCACTGCAACTTTCAACTCCCTGGTTCAAGCGATTCTCCTGCCTCAACCTCCTGAGTAGCTGGAATTACAGGTGCGTGCCACCACACCCAGCTAAATTTTGTATTTTTGGTAGAGATGGGTTTTCACCATGTTGGCCAGGATGATCTCAATCTCCTGGCTTCGTGATCTGCCCCCCTCGGCCTCCCAAAGTGCTGGGATTACGGGAGTGAGCCACTGCGCCTGGCCTGACTCAGCCATTTCTGAGCTATGATTTTGAATAGGTTACTTGTATCAGCAATGAGCCAGTACAGTCACCAGCAACCGAGACCCCAAAAACAGTTGTGTAAATATGATCAAGCTGTATTTTTCTCCCACGTAAAAGCAGTATACAGGTGAGCAGCCTTGGGCGGCTCCTCTGGCTCTTTTCTCCACCATCCCTAGGGTGTGTTCCTCATCTTCACGGTCCCAGGTGGTTGCCAGAACTCCAGCCATCACATCTGTCTCTCAAGCTACAGGATGGAGGAAGTGAAAAAGGGAACCTCCCCTCCCTTTTGAGGATACTTCCTGGAAGTACTTTGCAAACTTCTGCTTTCATCTCACTTCACTGGTCAAAATTTCATCTCATGTGGCTGTGCTTGGCTGCAAAGGAGGCTGGGAAATTTAGTATTTTAGCCAGGTAGCATTGTGTCCACCTTAAAAAAAAAAAAAAATCAGTTTCTGTTAATTTGTGAAAGTTAGGGAAGGCATGGCTGTTTAATCTCTGCCAGATCACCTCTGTGTGCCTCCATTTCCTCTTTTGGAAGTGGGGGTGATGATAGTTCATTATAGAATTATGTGGGCTTGAGAGAAATCATACATGTAAAGTGCTTAGCCCAGTGCCTGACACAGACCAGGTGCTAATCAAATGATGGGTACTAATATTGAGGGCCTGGTGCCAAGCTGCGCTCCTGTCATGTGTGTTATCGAAGCCTCATGACAACCTGGTGAGGTCGAAATTAGCCTCCCCATTTTATAGATGAGAGCACTGAGTTTCAGAGAAGGTAGCTCTGTGTCAGACCGCACCCCCATGGAAGGGGCAGAATGGAGGCACGAACTCCCTTGTCTCCAAGATGCCAAAATTCTTTCCCTTAACCATGGGGCAGTGCAGCCCCCTCGTGGAGACTGAACTGCTCCCTGAGAGCCTGGCAAAACCGAGGGGCTGACATATGATGAGTCAGAAACTGAACTCGATTAGCCGACATCCAAGCTGAACCCAGGCCCAGCGCTCCCTCTGCCGGCCCAGCCTCCTGCAGAAGAATCCCACCCATCCACCTAAAAGGAGAGCAAAGCCAGGACAAAAGAGCCCTTTAGGCTTCCACTGTGTCGCCACCTACAAACTGGCAGTCAGAAGATTCAGGCGTTTGACTCACTGAATGACCTCGGGCCAGCCCCTTTTCTCTGAACGCCTCCATTTCTCCATCTGCAAAATGGGGAGAATGTTACTGTGCCCTCTCCACCTTCCGGGGACGTTTTTAAAACAGTGAGGCCAGAGTGTTTTGGATTCCTCGGGAAGCAAATAAATGAGACAGGCGGCTCTTCTCTCAGTGGGTTTCTCCAGCCTGCATTGGGACATTCTGACAACTGAGGCAGGGTGGGCAGAGGAGTCAGGAAACCTACATGTCAGGGGACTGGGAGTGAGGGCTGCTTCTTGGCCATGGGTGCTCCTAGTGTACCCCTCCCACCCTGCGCACCTCGTCCCACCCAGTGTGCCCCCTCCCACCCTGCGCGCACACACGGAACCCAGCTGCACCATCATGGTGCGGCCCTGGGCTGCGTGGGCCCAGGTGAGTGAGGGGCTGGGCCCGCAGCCCTCTGCTGGTCTCAGAGATCATGGGTGATTTATACTTCCTGCGTGGGACTTTGACCTTAATTTCTTCTGGCAGCGTGGGGCTGTAAAATTCATCAGGGACCTGCGGGTGGAATGACGGAGATGTCAGGCGGGCAATCGTGTGGGGTATTTAATCTATCAGATGCGTGGCTTGTCATTTAGGGAGACAACACAAGAATGTGGAATCAATATGGTTCATTAGCGAGCCGCATGTGTCGGCCCAATCAGCGCCCGCCAGTGACAGGCGTAGGGGGTGTCCTGCCAGGCACCAAGTCACCTTGGAGTGAGGACATGTCCCTGGAGCATAGGCAGTGACCAGCCCCCACCCAGGTACCTCTCTCCACCTCCCCACTAGACTGGGGGCTGCCTGACACCTTCGTATCCCACAGGGCAGGGGAGAGGAAGGAGGGTGTGAGACTTATGTCTTGTGGTGGGGACATTGGGAAGATGCTCTCATGGTGGGAGGCGTCGTTACCGGCCCAGGTTTCACCGCACCCCCAGGGGGTTGACTGGGCTGTCTGCCCCCTTCTCTCATTTCCTCAGCTCATAAGGTCCCGCTTAACTGAGCCTCAGACACGGTGTCTGTCCCCACATCTCTCAGGCACTTCCCCTTTTCCTCTTCTATCACATCATCCCAACTTAATAACTGGCCCCAGAAAGGGCCCAAGTCCCTTCTGATTGTGAGCATCTTGCTCCCCTGCCCCTTCCCTGGGTACCGCCTGTATCTGTTACCTAGGGTGCCACCAGCTGAGTGGTTTAAAGCTACAGAAATGTATTTTCTTGCAGCTGTGGAGTCAGAAATCTGAAATGGAGGGGCTGGCAGGGCTGTCCTTCCTCCTCAGGCTGAGCGGGGAATCCTCTCTGGCCTTTCCCAGCTGGAGGCTCCAGGTGTTCAGGGCCTGTGCTGAAGGACTCCAGTCTCTGCATGCGTCTTCTCTGTGCCTCTCCTCTGGATGTCGTTATGAGGACACTTGTCACTGGATTTATGGCCTGCCCAAATAACCCAGGATGGACTCCTCTCAAAATCTTCCACATAATTCTTTTTTCAAACTCCCCTTTTCCAATTAAGGTCACATTCGTGGGTCCCAGAGGTTAGGACATGGATCTATCTTTTAGGAGGTCACCATTCAACCCATTACACACCCTTGAAGATGTCTTAAGTAGTGACAGGGACATGTTGATAAGGACATGAAGGGCTGGCCATGGGGACCTGACAGCTCTTCCAATGCCAGCTTTCATATTTTCTCTCTGTGCCCCAAGCCGTCTCTGAACCACCCACCCTGGACTGCAGCCTCCTTGGGCTTCTCCCTCAGTTCCCCACTGGGAATGCTGTCTCCCCTGCATCTCAAGGCCCTGCCTCTCTTTCTGGCTGCAGCTCCACTCTGCCTCCTCCAGGAAGCCCTGACTGACTCATGGTCCCTGGATTCTTCTTCGCCGTTGCCTCCCTTGCCACTCCCTGTCTACACCATCCTTGGACTTTTAACCTCTGGCCTTGCTGGGTCTTTTTTCTTGCACTGTGTGGGAACTGTGACTTCAGGCATGTTGATTAACCTCTCTGAGCCTCGCTTTCCTAGTCCATAAAATGAAGATAGTATTAGTACCTGTCTCATAGTGAAGTTAAATGTGTCAATACATGTGCATTTCTTAGAATAATGCCTGGAACCCAGTAAGAATTAAATCAGTGAGCTATTACTACTATTTTTGCAGTTATTGTCGGCCAATTTCTTTGCCTGTAAAATGGAATGTGACCCCTGTGTTTCTGGTTGTTTTAAGGATTAGGAAATTAGCCAAGCATGGTGGTGGGCACCTGTAATCCCAGCTACTCTGGAGGCTAAGGCACGAGAGTTGCTTGAACCCAGGAAGCGGAGGTTGCAGTGAGCCAAGATCGCGCCACTGCACTCCAGCCTGGGCAACAGAGTAAAACTCTGTCTCAAAAAAAAAAAAAAAACAACATAGGATTAGGAACGGGTTGTGTGAAGTGCCTTGCACAGTGCCAGGTCCACAGACGGCACTCAGCAAGGGAATGACCTTAGTTATCCCTGTGCCTCTGAGGGGAGCCCCACACCCCTCCTCCAGGGATCTCCCCAGCAAGAGGCCCCAGGGACCACCAGGTGGTACCAGGCACTCGGCACAGGCGGCCACCGGCCACCCTGACAGCCTTTGACATACCGTAATTGCTTCCCCCACTATGACTCATTTAAGCACAGAGCTGCTGGCCAGAGCAATTTGCTCCCCATCAATTTTTATTTCCAGGTTTTAAAATAAAATAAAGGGAAATAAAGAAGAAGGTGGAGAAGCCCAAGAACAACACCGCGTCTGTGATAACAAACAAGCCGAGGGCCTCATACCTCAAGAGCACCTGTCAGCCTCCACCCCGGGCTGGGCCTGGCTTCCCCTAGGGCACCCCTCCTGCAGGGCTTAGCACCACTTCCCCTCCACCTCCACGGACCTGCTGCTGGCACAGGACAAGCAGGTGGGAGGGCTGGGCTGGGAGGGTGTTCAGCAGGAGCACGTTTGCAGAGGGCTGGACAAAGAGAGCTCTTGGAACTGGAAGTGGAAATAATAATACTAGCTCCACTTAGAAAGTGGCTCCTGTGTGCCGAGCACAGAGCTGAAGTGCCTGTGTGCATGACCTTCCTTAATCCTCACAATAATTCCCTGAGGTGGGTGCTCTTATTACCTCCATTTTACAGATAGGAAAACTGAAGCTCAGAGCAGATGTTCCTGTGGTTACTCCTTCTGTTCTTCCTTTGATCTCCTCCCCTTTCCCCCTCCTCCCTCCTCTCCCCTCTTCCTTCTCCTCCTGCCTTGATCGCTTCTTTTCTCTCCTCCTCCCTCTCCCCTCCCCATCTTCCTTTATCTCTCCCCCAACCCCCATCATCATCTTTCTGATGTCCTTTCCTCCCTGGAAGTCCATCTACTCAGGATTAAGATCCTTAGGTTATCTGCTAAAAAAAGATCCTCATAAGTCATCAGATACCTCATTTATTCTTTCATCTATTTAGCTGATATTTGTTGAGGGCTTCCTGTGTGTCAGGAACTGGATGGGTGCTGGAGATCCCTGGAGAACAAGATAGACTCAGTTCTTGCCCTCATAAAGCTTATATTCTAGTGGGGACGGGGGAAGCCCAGTCAATATTCACCCAGGCGCTCTTACCAAAACCATGACCTTCTCCCACCACACCTATCCACTGGCAAGAACCATCAGCTCCAGATTCCAAACATACTTGGAGTCCAGCCACGTCCAGCTAGACTTCTCTGACCACCCTGGTCCAAGCCCCGACTGCCTCCCACTACTCCGTGTGACTGCCTTAACTGCCTCATCTCGGAGCCTCTGTTCTTGCCCTGGAGTTGTAGTCAGAGTTTGCTTTTACAAATGCCAGTGCTTTGCAAACGTAGATCGGAGTCTGTCCACTGAGGTCGCAGGAAAGAGAAGGAGCAGCAACCTAGAGATCTAGGGAAGAGTGACCTAGCAGAGGGACCTGTGGGTGCAAAGGGTGCGAGGCTGCAGCCACTTGGCTTGTTAGGAACCTAGCGACTGTCTGAGAGACAGGAGCAGAAGGCAGTGTGTGGGCAAGGTGAGGAGGCTGCTGGAGGATGGATGCTGGCGCCAGGACAGCCAGGAGCAGGCATCGCAGAGAAGGCATATGCAGCATGCTGGCCAGCCCCATTGTCTTATGCGATGTCCCACGTGCACACAGGGCAGAACCCAGGTCCCACCCCCAAGCTCAGTGGGATTTCCATGACTTTGCACCTGGCCACAAATCCCTTTGGAGGCTTTTTGTGCCTGGCCTTGCACTGCACCCCCCCCGGAGAGAAGCTCATTTCTCACCCTCAAGGAGCAGAGAGTCCAGCAGGATAGCAAAGATGCATTACCACAAGTTCCACCTGCAACTGGTTGTTGGAAAGACTGATTGAGAGAGATTCTGAGGCTTCCTCTGCAGTCAATGCTGTGATCCATTAGAAATGTCTACCATTGGCACTGGTGATGGAGTGGTGGCTGTCCAGCCTACGTCCACAATGGAACAAAAGGGAGGGAAGGTCCCCTTCCCTTTCTCTGCAGGCCTCACCACCAGTCAGGTCCCCATCCTGTCCTCACTGCCCTCCTGCTTGGTCCCTCCACCCAACCAGTGCTTTGAGCCTCCAGCCAAGCCCCCCTTCACAGTAGCACCCTCTTGTTCTAAGGCCTCCCACATGCTCAGAAGGCCCAGAGCAGGCATGAGAGCCTTTTCCTATGATCACAGTCCCCCAACATCTCCCCTCCACCCCACCGCTCACTCCCCTGGTGCCATTGCCAACCCAGGGCATGTACCCTCTTATGCCTCACGCAAAGTGCAGTGGGAGCCATTTTCCTTAGAGCACCCATCATTTCCTTTTCTCCTGGGTGCATGGCCACCCCCAGGAATGCCCATAAAGGCACTCAGAGAGCAGCTTCCCACCACACTTCCCCCTTGCCCATCTAACACCCACCGTGCTCCCATCTGTCCAGCCCTGGCTTCCTTCTCAGATTAAATCACTTCCTTCTCAGATTAAATCACTGAGACGAGAGGGGAAAACCGAGGCACCAAGCATTTTCCTAGAAGTGTAGGGCAGACTGGATGGTATTTTCTGGCCATTGGCTTCTAACTCACACACCAGAGAGAAGCTGGAACCCTTGTCCATAGCACTATGGGAGGGGAGGAAAAAGGGCCTCGGGGGCCCCAGCAGGCTTGTGGAGGTCACCCCGGCCTCTGGGCTACCGGATTCCTGCAGCAGAGTCCTCCTGCCTCCTGCCAGCCACTCCAGCCCCCCAGAGCTTACAAGAGTGCAGTTAATCTCATACAGTTTAAGGACTTATTCAGAGGGGCTCAGTGAATGATGAATGAGGAAAGCATTACCAGCAAAGCACTGGGGCTCCGCAGAGCTGTTTAAAAATGCATTCTCCCATGTAAATTTCTGCTCCATCAATCCTTATGACATGTCAAACATTGCTATTGTTTCCTGAACAAATTGTACCGCGTGCCCTTCTCTGCAGATTTGTGCATGGGAGCAGAACTGCTCGCCGGCACCGGCCGCCTGCCTCTGTTGCTGGGACCCAGGGCTGCTGTGGAGGCAGCTGGGCCCGCCTTGCTTCAGAGCAGAAGCCCCGTGCGAGGCATTCCTGTGAGGGTGCGTGCGTGACGGGAGTGTGGGCGCTGGTGGGGAGTGATTGAGTGCGTGCGTGCCTGCCAGCCTGTGGCCTGCAGGGACAGACACCCAGGTGTCTAGGGAGGGGGTGTGGAGGAGACCACAGGGGCTGAGACTGGGCTGGGGACAAGTAGGGGTGCTGCTTGAGGCAGAGAAAGAGAGAGAGAGAAAGTGTGTGTGTGTGTGTGTGTGTGTAGTGTGTGTGTGAGGGGTGGAGGTGTGGGAGACCTCTGAGTAGAGTCTACCTGAGCCAGCCAGAGAAAAAGAAAGTTTCTAGGAGAGTGTGCGGGGGGTGCAGGATGCAGAAAGCTGTTGGCAATTGCCTGAGACGCAGAGAGAGGAAGAGAAAGGGGTTGTGTGTGGTGGTGCGTGTGTTTAAAGAAGCAGGAAGTATGGAGACACAGGAAGAGAGATGACACGAAGACACACAAGGCAGGCACCCTGTAAGGTGTGCCTGTAAGGGACCCTGTTCCAGGGCAAATCAATGAAAGAGGGTGAGAGATGATGACTGTTAATTGCAAAGACAGGCTGGGTAAGAAGGGGTTCTCAGGAAGGGGACAAAGAGACAGGAGAGCCTGAGCACTGTTGGAATAGCGGGTCCCAGGAGAGTGGGCGTGGGATGTGGCACTGAGCACCAGAGGGCAGGGAGCTGGGCTGGATATAGAGTTCTGAATGCACAAGATGAAGGGGGATTACATGAGAGGGTGCCGTGGGAAAAGCCCCAGGTGGGTCAGGAAGGGCACCTGCAGCCAGCCAGACTGCCCCATCCTTCCAAGGTGGCCTCAGGTTGGGCCACACAGCTCCCTCCAGTCCAGGCCCTGAGTCACCTGCACAGACCAAGACCAAGCCTGGGACAGGGGTGGGTCCTTCTTTAAGGGTCTGTGGGAGGCACCTACTTGGGTATCTGAGGGTCTAGGCTCAGGGGCTACATCCTGGAAAACCACAGCCAGAGACCCCTGCCACCTTTGCTGGTGGCCATAGCTAGAGTTGCTGGGAGCCCACTCTCTCCAAGTGGAAGGTAGGGAGCAGAAGCCACCGTGGCAAGAAGGGCAGACTGCCTGTGGGGGCCCATCGGGCATCAACAGGGCAAGGAGGATGACCCTGGTAGGAGCACCGTGGATCCCATGGCCGAGGTCTCAAGCTCAGACTCAGACTTCTCAGGCTCAGACTTCACTCCCCCAGCCCCACCAAAGGGAGGAGCAAGGGAGGGGAGGTCTTAAGAGCGCACGCCTTGGAGTTAACCATGTTGGTTCATGTTCTAGCGCTGTGACTGTGTCACCCTGGCCAAGTCAATTGACCTCTCTGAGTCTCCGTCCCCTCCTTCATCTGTAAAGTGGGGATACTATGGTGCTGGTCCTATAGGGCTGTTGGGAAGATGGAATGAAATAAAGTGCAGGAAATGCTTGGTAAATTTGGTGACACATAGTTAAGTGCTCAAAACGAAATGTCAGAGGGGCAGTCTCTTGCCCCTTCCCTTTGCTACAGCCAGGAGAAAGACTGGCATTGCTGACTCAGGCCTCACCAGACCAAGCATGTAGCCATTCCCCCACCATAGGCTCCTCCAATCACCTTGTATTAACCTTGGAATTTCGCCCTATATGTATTTATTTTTTTCCTTTTTGTCAGCAGAAGAAAATTACACTTCTGCCGGCATTGTCCATCACAGAAATAAGCACTTGCAGATGCAATTATAAAGGCCAAATGACGGAATTAGTTTTGCTGGTAATGCCGGCACTGGGGAGAATCAGAAGAAATGCCTTATAAATCAGGCGCTAGGCAGCAGCCAGTCTCAGCTGCACCCTCTCCCCGACATGCTGACTGCAGGGCAGGGGCTGACCGCAAGGAGGGTGCTGAGCGCTGAGCGGCCACTGATCTTCACTGCTCTTCCCCTGATGGTTCTGCTGAGGGAGGTTGTTGGGGGAGGCAGAGACTTCCTGAGCCCTCCTCCAGGCCTTGGTGCCAGCAGGTGCCCAGCTCTCTCCAGGAGCTACCTGGACTCCTTGGTGCCCAGGCGATGACTGGCCCATAGACTGACATACATCTGCCCAAAGACAGCTTCTCCAGGATGAATCTATCTAAGCCAGCAGCCTCAGTGACCTTCAAGCCCACTTTCAGCCTTGTTTTCCTCGTAGTTCTTACCACTGCCTGGAATTATATTACTTAGTTATTTCTCCCCTTGGTGCTCTGTCTCCCCATTCCGACTTTTTTTTTTTTTTTTTTTTTTTGTGAGACGAGTCCCACTCTGTCCTAGGTTGAAATGCAATGGTGCCATCTTGGCTCACTGCCACCTCCGCCTCCCAGGTTCAAGGGATTCTCCAGCCTCAGCCTCCCGAGTAGCTGGGATTACAAGTGCGTGCCACCATGCCCGGCTAATTTTTGTATTTTTAGGAGAGACAGGGTTTCACCATGTTGGCCAGGATGGTTTTGATCTCTCGACCTCAGGTTATCTGCCTGTCCTGGCCTCCCAAAGTGCTCGGATTACAGGCATGAGCCACGGTGCCTGGCCTCCACATTCTGATTTTAAGTGGCAGTCCAGGTTGTCATGCTTAGGATGTGACTTCAGTGTTGGGCACAGCAGCCAGCACATTGGAAAATTTCAAAAAAAAATATTACTAGGTCGGGCGCAGTGGCTCATGCCTGTAATCCTAGCATTTTGGGAGGCCAAGGCAGGCGGATCACAAGGTCAGGAGTTCGAGACCAGCCTGACCAACATGGTGAAACCCTGTCTCTACTAAAAATACAAAAATTAGCCGGGCGTGATGGCACACACCTGTCATCCCAGCTACTCAGGAGGCTGAGGCAGGAGAATTGCTTGAACCCAGGAGGTGGAGGTTGCAGTGAGCCGAGATCACGCCATTGCTCTCCAGCCTGGGTGACAGAGTGAGACTACGTCTCAAAAAAAAAAATTTACTAAACATGTGACTGAACAAATGTCTGGTCACTGTTTTCATGAAGGTGCCTTCAGCAGTGTACCGGGCATCTTCAGCTGCCCCTGCACATCCTCTGTGCCTGTCTCCTTTTGGGCGGGGCGGGGGCAATAGGGAGCCTGAGCAGGGGCCAGGGCATTGGAGGTGCTCTATAAACCCCACCTGGCCCCAAGCAATCTGGCAAACCCTCTGTCGCTGCTTGCTGCCCCCACGGTGTCTGATCAGGGGGTACCAGCCCCACAGAAGGAAGGTAATGCTGACCCTCCATGGCTGGCAATGGAAATCAACCTTCTACTAAACTGGGCAGAGACGTTGAGCCCTGTATCAAAACTGAGTTAGATACAAACTTCTCTCCTTCACAGGGAGGAAAGGGGGGCACACACAGACAGTTTTCAGGAATGGCAGATTCTGCCGGGTGTTCCAAGAGAGGGATGAGCAGGGGCTCCTGGGTCAAGACCGATGAATGGTTAGGGACTCAAGGAGAGGGGCATTTGGGATGGGCCTCGGGGGTGGATCAGAGTTTGGAAGGCAGTTACAGAATAAAAGGATAGAGGAACTAGCAATGAGAGAACAGTCTGGGGTGCACCAGGGAAAAGGTAGATACAAGAACACTAAGCCCAGCCAGACTGTGGACAACCTTGACACTAGGGTCTGAAATTAATTCAGCCGATCATAGGGAGCCATTGAAGGATTTTGAACAGAGAAGGACAATAATTTTAGCTACTGACTTTGACTTTTTGCCCCTGGGCCTCTTATGAGAACCTTGACAAGTAGTAAAATGCACTAGTGTGTACCTCTGAGTGCCAGCCAGAGCTGGGGGGAGCCATTAGATGGCAATGGAGACACAGAGGCGCCAGAGGGAGGAGCCTGGAGCACAGTTGAGGTGCTCACCTGGAGCCTTGGTTTGGCATCTTTTTTTTTTTTCCTTTTTTTGACAGGGTCTCACTCTGTCACCCAGGCTGGAGTGCAGTGGTGCAATTTCGGTTCACTGCAACCTCCGCTTCCCAGGTTCAAGCGATTCTCCTGCCTCAGCCTCCTGAGTAGCTGGGACTACAGGCAACTGCCACCATGACCGGCTAATTTTTCTATTTTTAATAGAGATGGGGTTTCACCATGTTGACCAGGCTGGTCTTGAACTCCTGACCTCAAGTGACCCATCCGCCTCAGCCTCCCAAACCAAAGTGCTGGGATTACAGGCATGAGCCACCATGCCTCGCCTTTGATTTGGCATTTCTTAGGTACAATATGAAAGTGGCCAGCTGGGCCATCCCCTTCCCCGATCCCTGTCGCCATCTGGCTGGCCTGTGAGACCCTGGAAGTTACTCTGCAAGGAGACAGACGTGCTTATTCCTAGAACATCGCAGGGAAGGGGGTGTTTGTAGCAGGAAGAGGAAATTTTGTTCTCTATACTTAGGCCCTTGGCACTCCTCAAACCCTCCTTCCTAAAATGGGCCCCAAGGGTCACGGTCTGTCTGCCACTTCATTTGTCTGTTGGACTTTTAGTTGGTAAGCCACAAACAAGTCTGGCTTGGGAGGAGATTGTTTAAAAGGTGCCATGACAAACAGTCACTTAACACCACTGCGCCTCTGTTTCCTCACTTGCAAAAGTGGGTGGGAGGTAATAACAGTACTTACCTGTGGAGATCTGGTCAAAATTAAATTCATACATTGGTATGTGTCATGAGAACGTGGATGTAGTTGTAGTTATAGGTGACAGAGACAGACTTACCTTTCCTGAGCTGCCTTTATGTCCGGGCCCTGTACTAGGCCCTGGGCACATGTGGACCCCATGACCCCACGCTGCCTTCTGGGAGCCACGTCCTGGTTGGAGGAGACATGCGTTAGCCTCAGCTTCAGTGCCTCAGTGTGATCAGGGCTGGGAATGCTGAGTGAGTGCAGGGAGGATCCCTAACTTTGCCTTGGGGGTCAGGGAGGGCAGAAGAGTGTGAGCCAGACAGGAGAGGGAGGGACGCCGTCCAAGTGGAGGGGTCAGAGCCAGGTCCTGGGAGCTGCACGTGCTCCAGTCTGGGTCAGAAATGAGGCTAGACATTCAGGGCCGACAAGGTGTGTAGGAGGGGAGGGGTTTTCCTTCGAGCGCTGATCTACCACCTCCTCCCGGGCCCAGGGCCCCTGACAGGCCCTGCTGCAGCCTGGCGCTGGCCCCACACCCAACAAGGCCCAAGGTCAGTGCTGCTGCCTTCACCCTGGCAGGGGCAAGGAGCAGCTTTTCATCTAGTTCGGCTTCCTACACTTGAAAAATGAAAGCTCTCCCTCTCCTCCTCACCCAGGCATACATATTTCACACGGTCATTAGGGTGGTGGCACTGAAGGACTCACAAATCTTCCGTGGTCAGCATCGGCAGCCTGGGCGGGCAGTGAGAGGCCCTGGGGACAAGGGTCACCATGGGAGCCATGGCTGTGCCCAGTTCAACGTGGGCAGGGGAGGGCAAGCCTTGCAAGGGTTGGGGGTGTGAAGCCAGCTTCTGCTCTAAGCAGTCCAGTCCTGTCTCCTGGGGCTCATCACCTAATTTCCCTGGGCCTCAGCGGCTCCAGGCCCCAGGGGGAAGGGGATGGGATGCAGGCACCTCACACATCCTTCCCGTCCTGACAATCCAGAGCAATTTTGTGGGGCACCCAGATCTGAAGGGCTCATCGCCAGGTCTCAGATGTGACCTTCTCCAGGAGCAGCACGCCCCCCATGACCCAGGCCCCTCCCTTCCTGCACACCCCACTTTCTGTTTCTCAGCTGCTGTCCTCCGCCTCCTAGCCTGCTGTTTCTCCTCTACTTCCCTTTCCCTTTTCCTTCTACCATTTGCTTCTCTTCTGTCCCCTTTCTTCTGAGTCCTGCCTTCTTTATCTTCACCCCAGTCTCTCTGCCGCTTCCCTATTTTCTCTGCACCACCCCCTTCTTATTCATTTTTCAGGCATTTAAGAAGCATCTACTGCATGCCAGGCACTGTCTGTGCTGCGCAGTGAGCACCACAGGTGCCTTCTCTGCCCTCGTCCTTCCCCAAACCCTTTTCCTTTGACAAAGGCAAATGATGGGGGCCAAGGAGGTATGGTTTGATCACACAGTGACCTGGAACTGAGGTCTCCACACCACAGTGACCCCTCGCCAAGGGACTCAATGACATGGCAGTCAGATCTTCCCGAGACCAAGCTGCAGTTATAACAGTCCAACAAGACCATGCATTGATGACCATGATTGTCAGTGGAACCTGGGGGTGGGAAGGGCTTTGGGATTCCTCCCGCTCCCCTTCTCCTCCGTCCCTGTAAAGTGAGGATGAATCTGGGGTTGCTTTGGGCAGTGTGGTCTCCTCTTGCCTGGAATAACCAGGCTCCCTTCCTTCTGAGAACAAGCACCCGTCTTGGCTCAGAGGCAATAACTGATGGAGGGCAAGGGCATGGCTAGGTGGCACAGGATTCAAATCCAGCACTGTTCTTTCTCTAGCTGTGAAGCCTTGAGTGAACTATGTACTGTCTCGATGCCTCAGTTTCCCCATCTGTAAATTGGAGGTGGTGCTGATAATAGTACCTACCTCACAGGGCTGTTGTGAGGGTGAAGGGGTTGTAGGTAGAAGGCGTGCAGGAGCCAGCAGTGGCTGCTGTTGTTGTGAGGAATGGTGCAGGCAATGGGAGAGGCCCTGTCTGGGAGCCAGTCCTGGGTTGGAGGGTGGTGACATGGCTCAGTGCCTTCCTTTCACTTGTTCAGCACACACCCCCTGAGAACCTGTGAGGAGCTCTGAGCCTGGGTGGGATGGTGGTGGGGACAGAGGTCTGCACAGTCTGTAGGAGCATAAGCTGTGGGGATATTGAGTGGAAATCCGGCACAAGAGGCAGTCCTATACAAGCTGGCAGCCCAGAGCCCCCAGAAATGGCATCTTTCTGTATAGCCAAGTTTTCTGGATAACTAAGATCTTAACCCTTTGGGTATAAACTTTTTTTCATTTCATTCATTTGGGATAGAAATATATTTTTCACTTATCTGCCTTCCTGAACTGAAGATACTAAACACAAATTAGCTTTTCCTTGAAAATTCAGGCTTATCATAAAGAACATAGAATTTACTGGATTTCATAGAATCCAGGAACTTTCAAAGGAACCTCAAAAAATATTGAGCACAAAGGGATCAAAACATACTTTTAGCCGTGAGGGCTTTATCCACTTACAATCTTATAGAGACACCTTAAATACAAAGCAGATGCAAGTGGACCCCAAAGTCAGTCTGCGGCCTTTCCCTA
Source organism: Colobus angolensis palliatus (assembly GCF_000951035.1). NCBI lineage: Eukaryota > Metazoa > Chordata > Mammalia > Primates > Cercopithecidae > Colobus > Colobus angolensis. The sequence continues at coordinate 4,927,000 of NW_012113141.1, forward strand.
TGGGCATCTGGTGGCAGGCAGCAGTTTGCCCAGCTCTAGGGCAGTGGCCTGGGAAGAAAGCAGAGGTCACATCTAGAACAGCACTTTGCATGGATTATGTGTTTCATAAGTAACTACTGAATGAACAAATGATGTCATTTAGCCTGCGCTGTGGATTAGAACCATGTCAGGGACAATATAGAAGCCAATGTTCCCAGCCACAAAAGCCAAACCCCTACTAGAACTTCAGGTCGGGGGAGATGGAGTAGGGCCTCACTGGGATGGCCACAGAGAATGAACACCAGGTGGGGGTGGAGAGGCCAGTTTCTGTCCCACTCTGCTTCTGACCTGCTCCTAAGCCAGACTGGCAGCAGGCTTTCACCAGGCCTCACTGAGGTCTGAGCCTCCATTGTGTGACCTATGAGACAGGTGGAAATGTCTGTCTCCCTACCACATGGACAGCTGTGAGGGGAAAACGAAGCCATAGTAAACCTGGATGTTCTTTGAAAATGTAAAAGGTATGACAGCCATGCAGGCTGCCACCATCATTGTCCTTGTCATCAGTATAAGGCTGGCCTCTCTCCTGTCTATCTCTTTTGACCATAAGTGATGCCAGCCTGGACCAGCCCAGTTAAAAGAGGTCTCAATTAGCCAGGCACAGCAGCTGATCCCTATAGTCCCAGCTACTCAGGAGGCCACAGTGGGAGGATCCCTTGAGCCCAGCAGTTGGAGGCCAACCTGGGCAACATAGAGAGACCCATTTCTTAAAAAAAAAAAAAAAAGAGAGAGAGTGATCTCAGTGAACTCACAAACCAAATCAAGGGTGGGGAAGGGATGTCAGATCAGATTCAGGATTCTAAAACTACCAGAATTTGGCCTTCTCTTCTCCTAGCTCTCCTGAGGTCTGGGTGCATCTTCATCCTCCCCAAACATGCAGCAGCTCTCAGTTCATGTCGCCCCTGCCTAACTTTCTGAGGAAAGCTTTTATCCCCAGCAACGCAATAGGAAGAGTCCCCAGAGGATTCTGATGGACCCAGCTGTGGTCAAGAGCCATTCCCAGGGCAGTCCCTGTGGTCAGGGACAGGCAGGCAGTTCCCAGTCCGGCCTTTTGTGCAAGCAGAGAGAGGAGCCAGAGGAGACAGGTGGAGAGGGTGGCAGAGTGTTTCTAAAAGTGAAGGCCACTGGGCAGATAGGTCTGCCTTATGCATGCAATGGATTTGAAAGAATTTCCAGGGTCAAAGAAGGAAGGGACCAGAGGGCTTCCCCCAATGGCTAGCACATCTGACTTGGAGGCTTTAAGGACTGTGGGAGAAAAACCAGAAGAACCCACCAGATGGCTGACACCCACCTTCGTTTGTGATACTCTCAAAACCACAGGCTGTGATCCCAGGCCACAGGTCCAGGGTCTCTCTCCCAAGCTCTCTGAGCATCTGCAGAGAAGAAGCTGGCCCCGCCTGGAGGGGACATGAGCCCCCATGAGCCCAGGAGGGGTGGCTTCACTCAGTTAGAGATGCCTGGTAGACCAGTCCTGTAGAACTGCGCCTTCCAATATAAATTTAAACAGCCAGTAGCAGCCTGTGGCCTCCTTACTGAACAGCATGGTTCTAGAAAATTCCACCTGGGCCAAAGGAGACATGTGAGAGGAATACGGATTTCTTGTGGACCTGAAACCTCAGCTGGGCCTGGCAGTAATGACTTCTTGTTCTCACCGTTGCAGGCAACAGACAATGATGCAGGCACCTTTGGGGAAGTCAACTATTTCTTCAGTGATGACCCAGACAGGTGAGACTCTGCCCACAGTCCCTCAGGCCCCTCCGCGGTGGTCCTTGGCCCTCCCCAGACTCATGAGATCTGGGAACTTTTCAGTGCCCAGGGAGGGAGGTGCTGGGCCCTGTGGCTAGAGCACTGGACTGGAAGTTGGAGCCCATGGGCACTGTGGCTGGTTTGACCCTGATTGTGGCACAGCCTTGGTCAAGTCTCCTCACCTCTCTGAGGCACAGCTTATCTGACCCTCAAAAGATAGCCTTTAGCTTTGGGAATGGATCCATTGTGTCTCTGAGAGGCTTTGAAGTACTAGCGACTGCATACCACCACCATCACCACCACCGCCAGCTGCAGCAACTACGTGTCAGGCTCATCACGGCCAAGGGCTTCACACGCATTGTCTCAAGTCATCCTCTCAGTGAAATGACAGAGGAACTCAGTGCTAGGCACTTTTATCATCCCCACTTTACAGGTGAGGAAAGTGCAACACAGAGAGGCTAAGTCACTTGTCCAAAGTCACACAGCTGTAAGTGCCGTGGTCAGGCTTCTGCATGTGACCTTCACCACTAGGCTACACAGCCTGCCCCAGGAGGGCTCTCAATGTGCAGCAGCCCATAGGCAGGTTGCTCGCCTCCCTGCCTGACACATGCCAGCCTTGCCCCGTCACTCCTCATGGTAACATGGTCCTGGCTTGGTTTTGGGCCTTGTCTTCAATTAATCCAAGCCAAAGGGCAGCCTTCTCACTTTTTTTTTTTTTGAAACAGAGTCTCGCTCTGTTGCCCAGACTGGAGTTTTATGGCACGATCTCGGCTCACTGCAACCTCCCCCTCCTAGGTTCAAGCAATTCTCCTGCTTCAGCCTCCTGAGTAGCTGGGATTACAGGCACCCACCACCACACCTGGCTAATTGTTGTATTTTTAGTAGAGATGGGATTTCACCACGTTGGCCAGGCTGGTCTCGAACTCCTGACCTCAGGTGATCCACCCACCTCGGCCTCCCAAATGCTGGGATTACAGGCACGAGCCACTGCACCCAGCCCCCTCTCACTTTTAACATGCTCAAAGACCACGTGTCTGATGCACTGGGAAACCCGGTGGAATGAGTGAGGCGGTGGGTGTCAACTTGAATGACTGACCCCGACTATCTGTGAGAAGGATCAAGAAAAGATGGGGAAGAAGCTGGATGCAGTGGCTCATGCCTGTAATCCCAGCAGTTTGGGAGGCCGAGGCGGGTGGATTACCTGATGTCAGGAGTTCAAGACCAGCCTGGCCAACATGATGAAACCCTATCTCTACTAAAAATACAAAAATTAGCCAGGCATGGTGGCAGGTGCCTGTAGTCCCAGCTACTTGGGAGGCTGAGGCAGGAGACTGGTTTGAACCTAGGAGGCAGAGGTTGCAATGAGCTGAGATTGTGCCACTGTACTCCAGCCTGGGTGACAGAGTGAAACCCTGTCTCAAAAAAGAAGAAGAGACAAGGAGATTGTTAGGGGCATCTGGCCATTCTCTATCACTCAGTGATGGGGGCCTCAAATGGGAGGAAGGCACCAACACGGCTAAGTGCACAGGGAACCCTTTCCCTAGGGGACCCATGTTCATGTAGCCTTATCCTGGTCATCTTGGATGGTCTCACCTCTTCCCGTCTTCTGGGCCTGAAACTTTCCTCACTCCGAGCCAGAACCTTCCAGGCTTGGTGGTTGGCAGCTGTGGTCAGAGCACACAGATGTCAACTGACGTCCCAGATGAGGCTCCTGAGGGGGCATGTAGAGGATATAGTTGGAGGAGTTGTCTTGCCGTACCTTTCTACTACGCAGGAGATGTCTACCAACTTCCCGCTCAAGGCTCATCTCCTCAAAGTCAAGGGGCAGCTCCCAAAAGAGGACCAACCACCCTGCCCTTCACCAGCTGCTTTCTGCCCATTCCTAGCATGCTGGTGCATCTAAATTTCTGCAATAGGTAGGAACTCCTGTTCACAGCAGGAGGGTCGTTCTGCCTGGGTTTCCTCCTTGCTTAAATCAGGCGACTCCTCCTGCCCACCTCCTGTGATCCTGATCCCTGCCCCCACCCACCGCCTTTAGAAATAGCAGCTCTTCTCAGGGCAAGTGAAAGGGAAGGCAGATTTCAGACTTCATTTATTTCTGTTTGTCACTCTGGGCAAGGACAGGCTGGGAAATGCCGGCCCCATCAAGCCTGTTTTAAACCACGGTGTTCCCTCCCTCCATCCTCCCGGCCTGGCACAGGTTCTCGCTGGACAAGGACACGGGACTCATCATGCTGATTGCCAGGCTGGACTATGAGCTCATCCAGCGCTTCACCCTGACGATCATTGCCCGGGACGGGGGCGGCGAGGAGACCACAGGCCGGGTCAGGATCAATGTGTTGGATGTCAACGACAACGTGCCCACCTTCCAGAAAGATGCTTATGTGGGTGCTCTGCGGGAGAACGAGCCTTCGGTCACACAGCTGGTGCGGCTCCGGGTAAGGTGCCAGGGAGCCCTGCACTCCTGCCATTCATCTTACCCTTCCCCCTGTACTTGCTTGCTTGCTTCTTTTTTGTTTTTTGTTGTTTTGAGACAGGGTCTCACTCTTTCACCCAGGCTGGAGTGCAGTGGTACAATCAGAGTTCATTACAGCCCCAAACTCCTGGGCTCAAGCAATCCTCCTATCTCTGCCTTCTTAGCAGCTGGGACTGCAGGCATGAGCCACCGTGCCTAGCCTGTGCTTTCTTCTTGACCAACCCCTCGGGAACCCACTACAAGAGGGGCTGACCTCCCATCCACAAAGAATGCTGCACAGATTTGAGAGTCAAATTCTTGGTCTGTGTTGGGCCTTCTCTGAGCAACACCTCATGTCCTTGGTACCAAGTGGGGCTTTATATGTCTCAGCTTAAATATTAGGTCAGAATTAGCAAAAGATCTCCCTCCCCACCCATCCACCGCCATCTCCTTTAGCAAGGGCATTGAGTGGGGAGCACTTCCTTGTGTCAGGACCCCCTCCAAGCCCTTTAATGACTGACTAGAATCAGGAAGTGCTGCAGCTGGAAGGAGCTACAGAGACCATGGAGTGCAACCCCATTTTACAGAAGGGGAACCCGGAGGGGAGACGCTTGCCCACGAAGACATAGTTAGTACAGGAGACGCTTGCCCATGAAGACATAGTTAGTACAGGAGACGCTTGCCCACGAAGACATAGTACAGCATCAGAGCCAGGTCTAGTCCTGGAATGCTGTTCTCCAAGTGCTTCCTGCAACAAGTCCCTACTCGGCTTCAGTGACCTTTAACCAGAGACTTTTAAATGTCCCCCCTTCCCCATGCTGCCTACCCAAAGGGGTGGGACCCAGAGCCTCCATTTGGAACTTGTTTTCGAAGCAGGCAGGGATGAAGGCAAGGCTGGAAGGGTGGGCACAGGGGATACCTAGAAGAACAGACCATGTGCCCGCCCAGCCTGGCCATGGCCCCCCATACAACCCTGTCCTGCCGCGCCCTCCCTGCTCAGCTCCAGGTATACCCCGAGTGATGGGGACCACTGGAGGCTCTAGAGTGAGGGATGACCTGGAAAGAAGCTCAGAGAAGACAGTCAAGGGGAAGAGGGATCCCTGGCCCCACTCCAGGGGCCTTCTTTTCTCCTTGCTTTCCTGCAATATGCATGGATTAGACACCCACTGTGGCCAAACACTGGGTTGGCCTGTAGGTATGCAGCAGCAATCCAGAAACAAGGTTCCTGCTCACGTGAAACTGATGGTCTAAGCGAGGGAGGCAGAAATTAGATAAGAAATTACCACTGGGTGTAAGGGGACCAATGAGATAAGGGGACCCAAGGGCCCTAACCGGGTCCAGGAGTCAGGGAGGGCGCCTGCAGGTGGGGGTGTTCCAGCTGGGGTTGGGGGTGGGAAGTAATTGTGTCTCAGCCTCTGGGAAGGCCGGGCCTCCGCATTCTTCCTGGGCATCCTTCCTGCCCTCTAGATTCCCCAGGCTGTCTCCACAGGCAGCACATGGAGGGGAGCAGGGCGTCTGCTGGGAGCCAGAGTGCGGCCTCTAGTTGAAGCACAAGGGGTGCCTCCTGGGGTCCTGGGCCAGGACAAGACCCAAGGCTGGATCACCCAAAAAAGGAGCTGTCAGCAGGGTCAGCCTTCCCCTCCCTCCCAGCTGCCCACCCTCTTCTGGTCCCCAGCCTCCTGCCGGCTCACAGCTCTTGTCTGCCCTCTTCCTTCCAGGCAACAGATGAAGACTCCCCTCCCAACAACCAGATCACCTACAGCATTGTCAGTGCGTCTGCCTTTGGCAGCTACTTTGACATCAGCCTGTACGAGGGCTATGGAGGTAGGTGTGGGGCAGAACTATGGGCCCAGCCAGGAGGGGGGCTGGGGGGCTCTCTGCACTCACACCTCCCTTGTGCGGGTGGGGTGGGCACCCCATGTCTCCCTGACACCCTGGGCTACTCAGGAAGCTGCCCCGAGCACCTGGGGCTGGAGCAGGATGTGGCCTGAGTCGCCCTTCCGTAGGATCAACATCTGTGTCTCTCATCAGCGGGATCTCTCTCTGGTTCTCAGGCCATGGCCAGCCCTCCAATCTGGCCAGAAGTGTGATGGTAACAGAATCTCTGGGGCTCTCTGTTTCTTACCAAGGCTGCGGGCAGGTCTGTGGGATGGCAGCTCGTTAGCCAAGCCTCCCTACCCTTTGGGCGGCCCTGTGGGGCCAGGCACTCTGCACCATGCCCTGCTGCCTGCTGTGGGTCCCCATCCCTGGAGCCCTGGCAGGAAGTAGCAGCAGCAATCTCAAGCTCCAAGATCCCAAGAGAGACTACTTTGTTTTTCAGACGAGGCAGCTAAGGCCCAGAGACAGGGAGCAACTTGCCTGAGCTCACCCAGCAAAGCTGCTGAGCTTGGCACCAAGTCCCTGTGTGGTCTGGCCCTTGGTTGCCTTGCAAGCCTCAACTCTCAGCAGCCCTTCCCCCACCAGAGTCCAGCCTCTTCGAACACTTTGACACTTGTCTCCCCTTACTGGTGTTCACTCCCATATCTTTGCAAAGTGTGTTCCTTTTGCCAGGAAAGCCCTTCCTCCTTTTCCCTTGGTCCCGCCTCCCTTTGGCTGTCCAGTGTGTAGCCCCTGGCTAGCTTTAAGGGCTCATTTAACACTTCTTCCTATGGGAAGCTTCTCTGATTCCTGGAGCCAGGGTTAGGTGCCCCCAGGGCAGAAGGGATCAATGTGTATTGAATGACTCTGGGTCCAGTGCTCACTCCTCCCACTGCCCCACAGTTAGTTCAGAGAAATGCCATTGTAGAAACTGCAGTTCTGACCAGCGCAGTGGCTCAGGCCTAGTAATCTCAGCACTTTGGGAGGCCAAGGCCAGTAGATCAATTGAGGTCAGAAGTTCGAGACCAGCCTGGCCAACATGGCGAAACCCTGTCTCTACTAAAATTACAAAACTTGGCCAGGCGTGGTGGTGTGCACCTGTAATCCCAGCTACTTGGGAGGCTGAGGCAGGAGAATCACTTGAACCTGGGAGGCAGAGGTTGCAGTGAGCCCAGGTCTCGCCACTGTACTCCAACCTGGCGACAGAGTGAGACTCCGTCTCAAAAAAAAAAAAAACAAAGAAAACAAACTGTATTCTTTATGAAATCTTCTTTCCTTCTTTCTTTCTTTCTCTCTCTTTCTTTCTTTCTTTCTTTTTCTTTCTTTTTTCTTTCTTTCTTTCTTTTCTTTCTTTCTTTTTCTTTCTTTCTTTTTTATTTTTTTGACAGCGTTTTACTCTGTCACCCAGGCTGGAGTGCAGTGGCTCTATCTCAGCTCATTGCAACCTCCACCTCTGCCTCCTGGGTTCGTGTGATTCTCCTGCCTCAGCCTCCTGAGTAGCTGGGATTACAGGCGTGCCACCACACCCAGCTAATTTTTGTATTTTTAGTAGAGATGGGATTTTGCTAATGCTGGCCAGGCTGGTCTTGAACTCCTGACCTCAAGCCATCCGGCCGTGCCCGGCCCATCCCTCTTTCAAAAACTTAAAAGTTCCATGCTTCTGCCTGCCCCATACCTCATCCTCCTCTCAAGTAGAAGAATCCCCCTTAGATTTTATATTACTGAAGCAATAATCTTGTTTCCCTTTTCCAAATAGAAAGTTGTAATTTAATATTGTTGTAATGCCTTCTAAGACCTCCCATGCCCCCCACTCCCAAGCCAATATGCCTTCCCTCCCCAGTTGAGAATCAATGGCTTAGCACAAACAAGTACTAATGGAGAGACTTCAGGCATGTGCAGTGGTGGGGATATTTCAGGGCAGAGGCATCTATCTTAGCTCCCTGCAGATCCTGCCTCTCAGCCTAGGTCTGCCTTTGGCATTAGGGTTCTTCACCCACCTCTAAACAGACTTCTGTTGAAGGTAAGGTCTGCAGCACCTAACCCTGAATACCTCCCCATAGGGTCTAAACAGTGCCCAGAGTAGGTGACTGGATGGGCATGAAGAACCCATAGCATAAAGTGGGGAGGAAATGGAGGGAAGAGAAGAGAGAGAGAGACGCCAGGGGCAGTTGGCTCACGCCTGTAATCGTAGCACTTGGGGAGGCCAATGCGGGAAGATTGCTTGAAGCAGAAGTTCGAGACCAGCCTAGGCAACACAGCCAGACTCTGCTTCTGCAAAGAAAACTTCATAAATAAAAATAAATAAAGGAGAAGGGAGGGAAGAAGATTAGAGAAATAGGGCTAGAGGAGACCGAGGAGGGTCCTGCCTTCTGCACCCCACTGCCTGGTCCTCCCTGGCATCCCCAATGCTGGGCAACAACTGGGGAAGTCTGTGCTTACCTGGAGAGAGGGGTAGTCACAGGGAGGGCTACAGAGCCCGAGGCATGACCCTGTCCTCCGAGCAGCTTCCAGACTGATGGGGGAGAATCCATCAAGTGCCGGATGAGTGAGTGAGACAGACAGACAGACAAGCAGGCAGGAGTGCCGACTAAGAAAGAGCCTGGGTTCTGGATTCAGCCAAACCTGGGCTCATCTCCCCATTCTATTAAGTTGAGAGCTGTGTGACCTTGGGCAAGTTACTGAACGTCTCTGAGCGTGGTTTCTTCATCTGTAAAAGTGGGGCTTACATTACCACCAAACCGGCTATCATCTCATGGGCTCCACACAGGGTCTGACACACTTTAGGCAGTCAGGAAACCTCAGTCGAGATGGTGAGGTTCCAGGTGTTCAGAAAACAAGCCAGAGCTGGCCTGGGCCATGCCAGCCATACCTTCTTTGCCCAAAGGGGACCCCTGGCTGGACGGGCATCTCAAGTCTGCTTACAGAGGGATCTGGCCTGTTTCTGTCATTTCAGTGATCAGCGTCAGTCGCCCCCTGGATTATGAACAGATATCCAATGGGCTGATTTATCTGACAGTCATGGCCAAGGATGCTGGCAACCCCCCTCTCAACAGCACCGTCCCTGTCACCATCGAGGTATTTGTAAGTACCCAGGGCCACTGTCCTTGCCCTTCCAGGAGCTGGGAGTCAGGTGAGGAGGAAATGTTGTGGGCTTCCTTCATTTATGGCTGCGTTCTGTGAAGAACAGGAGAATTACTGGAAGGTCATCTTCTCCCTTCGCTCTCTCTCCCTATCCCACTCTTCTTTTTTTTTCTTCCCTTTTCCACTCCTCTGAAGATCTAAAGGGGTCTGAAACCAAGCCACAGTTTGTCTGACATGAATATCAAGCACACCTTAGTGCTTTCTGTGTCTGAAATTATCAGTTGCTGGATCCATCTCCACGCTGGTTCATTTGCCCCATGCCACACCGGGATGCAGAGTGTGGTATGACAGTAGGATCAATGGGCCCCTCCGCATGGAGACCTCCCCGCACACACCTGTGCACACACTGCCTGCCCGCTCCCCATCTGTGGGAGACAGCGAATGCGTGTAGATGGAAGAGTTAGTGCATTATCGGCTCCGGGAGGATTAGATCAGATTGTCAGGTTCGGAGATGCGCTGTGATTTGACATAAGCTCAGGAAAATCTTCCCCCTGGAGCAGGCATGCTGGAGAGCCTTCCTGTCACAGCCAGCTTCACCAGCAGCCTCTGCCACTGCCCCACACCGGGCCTTAACAAGCTCTTTCTTCTCAACTTGAGGCTGAAGCTCCAGGGCCAGCTCCCAAGTGGAAAGGCTCTTGTCTGGGCCAGGGCCCCTATTTGCTTGCTGAATAGGATGGAGCTGGAATGATGGGAAAGTCAGTGTGATGCCTGACGGGGGAGCCTCCCAGATGGCCACGTGGGAGCAGCATTTAGGGGTGGCCAGGAGAGTGAGGCTCTACAGAACCAGGATAGCAAAGGGAAGGGCAGAGAGTTGGGGCCTTGCTTCGGGAGTCTTTATGCCTGGCACCTCAGGCTTCAGGGAGTGTCTGGGGAAGGAGGACAGGGACCAGGAGATCTTCAGAAGCCTTAAAACTGGCCTGGGCCAGGCGCAGTGGCTCATGCCTATAATCCCCAGTACTTTGGGAGGCTAAGGTGATCACAAGGTCAGGAGTTCGAGACTAGCCTGGCCAACATGGTGAAACTCCGTCTCTACTAAAAATACAAAAATTAGACGGATGTGGTGGCGGGTGCCTGTCATCCCAGTTACTCAGGGGGCTGAGGCAGGAGAATCATTTGAACCCTGGAGGCAGAGGTTGCAGTGAGCCGAGATCGCGCCATTGCACTCCAGCCTGGGCAACAAGAGCAAAACTGCATCTCGAGGAAATAAAAAAACAAAAACAAAAACCACCTGACTCAAACCTGTAACCTCCCACCTAGAAACACTGAGGGTAGGGAACAAGAATGCATCCCCTGGCAGTCATGAGCATGGGCTGGCACTCTTTACCCCATGGCCCAACCCTGACCACATCACCCAAACCTGGCCTTAGTTTCCCAGACTTGACCACAGCCCCCAAGCCTCCTCTAATCCTAGCTACACTCACAACCCTGACCAACCCACCCGTTGCTTTCAACCAGCCAGATGCTGCTCTGCACAAGGAGGCAGTCCCCCAGTAGGACGAGAAGGTGAACATGTATCCTGCTCCACTCCCCAAGAAGACACCAAGTGGAAAGAGGGGTGTGGCTGTGGAGGCATATGGGTCTGAAACCTGGCTCTGCTACCCTCTTGCTATGTGACCTGGGTCTCTGAAACAACATCCTCTTCTGCAAAATGGGGATAATCGTGGTACCTGCCTCATGATATTTTTGTGAGGATGAAATGGGATTGTGCAGGTGGCACCTGGCACCTGGAATGTTGGCTGTCATTACAGCCAATAAGACAGCCATGCATAACAGCAGCCACACCCATGCCCCAGCCTGTCACTAGTGCAAATGGGAGTTCCCATGAGTGGGCTGAGGCAGAGAGGGAGCTGTTCAGGCTTTGGGGAGTGGATGCTGGAGAGGGTGAGAGTAAGGGAGGTCTAGGGAAATAAGTTAAGTGTTCTGGCTAGCCCGGGGCTGGACAGGCCTAAGTAGCCAAATGGAAATTAAACTGTGCTGAGCTCCAGCAATGTGCCAGGTCCTTTCACATGACCCAGTCCCTTTCAGTCCCACTTTACAGATGGGGAGGCTGAGGCTCCAGGAGGACCCAGGGTCAGGGTCACCAGTGCCTTTCTTCGCCTTTCTTCCTTACTGGCAGAGCTGGGACTTGAACCCTGACTGAATGACTCCCATGTTGACATTCTTTCCACCACAGCCACAGGCCTGGAACCTTGGTCATCCCTATCCACATATGACTGAGACCAGAGCTTCTCAAAGTTCCCTGGGCCCTGAAATTCCCTGGGGATTTCATTAAAAGGCAGATTCCTATTTAGTGGGTCTGAGGCAGGGCTAGGATTCTGTGTGTCCTCCCAGCTCCCAGGTGATGTGGATGCTTCTGGTCAGGGGACCACACTTTGAGGAGCAAGGCCTTCAGAGACCCACCCTCATGGGATTTTGAAACCTGAGCTCTGCCCCAAACCCCAGACCTGTCCCAACCTGTAGCTCAGCTAAGGCAGGGACCGGAGCATCTCGTTGTGCCTCAGCCCCCCTCAAAGGGACCAGAGCACACAGAGAGAGGAAGGCGAAGGGACTGAACTCCCTTTTTGCCCCTGCAAACAAAAGTGTGATCCGCAGCCTCCCTCCTTGAGACCACAGAGGAGGTGGGTGGGGGTAAGAATCCACCTCACTTTGCACTTGGCAAGCCAGGGTGTGCCTTGGCATGAAACTACAGTGGCCTAGTAGAAGGGACCCCATTTTCAAATTCCCTCAAAGGCATCCCAGGGACCAGCAGGGGCCCTGCACTTCCCTTCGGAGTCCACCCTAACCCTGGGGCAGCTGGAGAGTCTGGCAACAAAGACAGGTGCCACCTTGCTGTGAGTGAACATTATCTCTCAAGCAGGGCCTCTGGATGGCACAGTCACTTGTGTCTGAGGACCACACTTGAAAAGGTCACCGCCTTCAGGCTGATTTTGCATGTGGCTGGTTTTTAAGTAGCTGTCACTCGACTAAGCGGCCTCCTCCCTCCACAAAAAGGATTTTCTCCCAACTGGAATTTAAAAACCCACAGCAATGAAGTCGTGGATGGCAGCATTTCCTGCACAGGTTGGGGGTGAGGGACAGGCAGATGGAAACCACAGGGCTCCAGGAGGAGGAGGGGCCGGAGGGGCCAGGTGATTCTTTTTCATCCACTGCTTGTTGGTTTTTAATAAAGAAGTCAAACTTGGTTTGTAGATTTCCCATTAGGGGACAATAAGCTTTTGTAGAGCGAGCCGCTGAATTAGAACTAATAGCAAATGCAGCGCCAAGATCCAGGGAAATATCACCGCTAATAAGTTTCTGCCTCATGCTCTGTCACTGACATTCTCCGCACCGTTTCGTGCAGCCAGGCAGAAGCTTAAATGTATAAGTATATGGGGCACTCACACCCGCACCAGGGACAGGGAAGATGCCCAGGCATGCAGCTGGGGCATTGGACATCAGGGGAATCCTGAGACTACTGGGTATCTGGGGAGACGGGCAGGTCAGCGTGAGCCAGGGTGCCATCCAGAGCCAAGGGGCAGATTGGAGAAAGAGAGGATCACTCCTTTCTGGGAACCCACAATCTTAGCAGGCTGAGATTCTCTGATGTCCCAAGGGGTGTGCAGCCAGATAGCATGCCCCCATCTTTCATGGCTGCTCCGTCAGCAGGGACTCCAGCAAAGGGGGCTTTGTACAGGATCCTTTCCCTCTAAGAGCCCTCAGTTCCACGAGAAGCCAGGCCCTGTCATGGAACTCCTATTTGCACTAGCAAACAAACAGGAACTGCCGAAGACTGTAGCATAAAGACTGCCCAACAGTGCCGGGACTCAGCCTGACTCCTGAGCTCTGCACTGGACTCTTGGGAAAGGGGAGAAGTTCATGAGTCAAGTGGGCTGGGGAGGCTTCCTCCAAGAAGGAAGCAGGGAGGAATTCTTGTTGGGGGATTGCAATTATTGTCCAGTGAGGATAAGAGTATTAAAGGGCAGGAAAGCCTCTTCTAATTGAAGAGGAAGGACCGCGGTGTGGAGGAGTTGGGTGATGCGTAGGAGGAGGCAGAAGCTGCCCACCCCACCCTGCCAGGCTCAGCCCCTCAGTCAAACGCCGTCCTCTGGCCACTGGCGAAGGCTGGGCTAGAAGAGCTATTGCTTTAGAACTGACAGGGGTGGGGCTCTGGGCCAGGGGTGGCCCAGGGGCTGGAAGAGTCGTTGTTCTTGTGTGCAAGGAGGAGTCTAGCTGTACCTGCCTGCAGCCAGCCCAGGGCCAGAATTTGGGCTCTGGGAACCCCCTGACCCTGACCTGCCCCTGCATACTTCAGTATCTTTGGGTAGAGTCTTAGAAGCTTTTGTCATCATCCTGGTGGACCTACACAGGGGTCCAAGTGGGCATTCTCAGCGTGGGAGCTGGGGCTGTGAGTGCTGGAGTAAGCTTGGGGCTCAGCTGGAGGACCAGCGGGGAGGCTGGGGAGCTGGCAGCTGTTGGCAGTCCCAGCTGCTGCCGGCACACTCCCTCTCCCTGGGCCTCCCCATCCCTTCCTGAGGCCTGCATGTTTCCCCAGGGCTGGTCCTACCTCCTAGAACTGTAGCCTGCCAGAGGGTTACCTGACTCCCTGTGACACCTCACCTGGCTCTGGTTATACAGAGAGGCCAGAGCTCTTTAGTGCCAGCCTGGCCTAGCCTAACTCCTTGGTGCCCACCTTAGACATCCGGCCAGCCCACCTGCCTCCTTGGCTCCTGCAACCTGTCTGTTTTCCTTCCAGGATGAGAATGACAACCCTCCCACCTTCAGCAAGCCTGCCTACTTCGTCTCCGTGGTGGAGAACATCATGGCAGGTACAGGCTCAGGTCGGGGGGTGGGGGGCACATGAAGGTAGTCAGCCAGCAGTCACGGCACCCAGGATGTACAGACCCCGGCTCTGCACACAAATTCTGAGAGGTCCATGGCCTTCTCTTTCCCCGGCCAAGCTCCTTGACAAATCGGAGAGCCTTTGGAGACATCTAGTTACCTGCCAGCTAACAGCTAATTACAGAGCACCTACTATGTGCAGGTGCTGTGCTGGGCACTTGGTTCATGCTCTCCTTTAACTATAGTCTAGTGGAGAAAGAATAATGATCCATGATTAATTAAGCAATCTTGATTAAACAGTCCCAAGTGTGCAGAGGGCTCTGAGACTACAGCACTGCGAGGCAAGTCCCAGGGACCGTGATTTCAGAGAAGTGGCCTTACAGCATGGCATGTGTTCCTATGTGAGGATGCGATTGAGAGGCTAATCTCTGGGCCAGGCTCAGGTTGCAGGGCTCACTTGCAGACCCAGCACCACCAGCTCTACACTCAGGTTCCAAGGGATCTGTTCTGCCCTCAGGGCAGGCTGGCAGCTTCGCCCTTACCCTCAGAGCAAATGATCCCAGCAAGGAAAACACCCATGTCAGGAACTGCTGCAGTGGCTGAAGGAGATGGGAAGGCTGGAGTCAAGGACAATAGAGTCAGAGATGCTGGAGTCATGGATGGTGGAGTCAGGGACATTGGAGTTAGAGACACTGGAGTCAGGGATGGTAGAGCCAGGGATGGTGGAGTCAGGGATGGTGGAGCCAGGGGTGGTGGAGTCAGGGGTGGTGGAGCCAAGGGTGGTGGAGTCAGGGATGGTGGAGTCAGGGATGGTACAGCCAGGGATGGTGGAGTCAG
>NW_012113141.1:4942094-4959573 GCF_000951035.1 Colobus angolensis palliatus
GGGATGGTGGAGTCAGGGATTGTGGAGTCAGGGGTGGTGGAGTCAGGGATGGTGGAGTCAGGGGTGGTGGAGTCAGGGATGGTGGAGTCAGGGATGGTGGCGTCAGAGGATGGAGGAGCCAGGGATGGTGGAGCCCGTGGTGGTGGAGCCAGTGATGGTGAAGTCAGGGTTGGTGGAGTCAGGGATGGTAGAGCCAGGGATGGTAGAGCCAGGGATGGTGGAGTCGGAACTAGTCTTCCCTGACACCACAAGCCCTTCTAAAGAGAACCTCTGGGTACCACTCTGACAGCTGACAATGAGCTGGGTGGGTGCTGGGCTGTACCCAGCCTACCCTTCCTGTCCTAGTCAGGCATCGCCTGGAGAATGTCACTGCTAAAGAGCCACCCCCAGCACTCCCCGCCATCCCTGGGGACTCTGTCAAGGAGAGGCCTTCACTATGGCACTTAGTTCTCTTCAGGGGTATGTTAGGGCTCATGTGCCTGTCCTCCTGCTCAAGGCAGACCTGAGGGTCATATTTGAGGACCCAGGACCACAGGGCTACAATGACCTGCCTGGCCCCTTGCCCCTCGGGACTGTTGATTCATCTGCTGGATGGTCACCACCAGCCCTACAGCCCAGTGGAGCTCCCTGTGGGGCTCAGCCTGTGGCCTCCATGCTTTATCCCTCAGGATCCCAGCAGCAAACCCACAAGTTAGATAGTATCTTTAGACCCGGTCCCAGGGGAGGAAATGATGCTCAGGCAGGTGAAGGCGCCTGCAGAGGCCCTGCGGGTTCCAGTCTGGATGTGGAGATTCCAGGAGCCTGTGCACCGGACCTCCTCGCCACTTGGCCAGAGCTGGTAGTTGGGTGGCAGGAGGGGCTGGAGCCAGCAGCCCTGGTGGGCACAGCTTCAGGACAAGCTGCTCTCAGGGTCTGGACAGAGTGGCTGGAAAAGCTGATCCCTTGAGTCAGGATTTCACGGAACTGGAAATAGAGGTGAAGGCCTTAACTGAACCTTAAGGAGAAAATAAAAACCCTTATAAATTCCCCTGTGAATGAGATAAAACTAGACTAAAATTGAATATAGTAAATGTAGAATAATTTAATATGGAGCTTCATGTCTTTTGACTCCAAGTAAAAGCTGGCCAATCTGAGTATATTTAATATGGTGCCCAGCCAGGCAGGGGCTGGGGAGACAGGAAGACACCAGAGGGCCCAGTCCATCCCTAAGCATCTCATGGAGCCTCATCCCCACCCAGCCCAGCGATCTGGGCTCCAACAACGATGATTGAGCCGCCCTCATCCCTGGGGTGTCCCAACAGGCAGGCCTCCCACCTCCCTGAGAGCTGGTCACTGGGAGGGTCCCATGTCCTCCTCTTGGGCCAGCGCAAATGCTGTTCCCAGGGCTGGGGCCATGAGCTCAGGGGCCCAGGGTGAGCAGCACCCCCTGCCCCCACCTTTTTCCCCCTGAAGGAGCCACGGTGCTGTTCTTAAATGCCACGGACCTGGACCGCTCTCGGGAGTACGGCCAGGAGTCCATCATCTACTCCTTGGAAGGCTCCGCCCAGTTTCGGATCAACGCCCGCTCAGGTGAGCCCCCGACCCCAAGCACCCTGGTCCTCCACACCCTGAGGCTGACTGTCCATACCCGGCCCCAGAACCAGCCTCTGGGTCCGGGTCTCCTTCCTTTCAATTTTGAGCAGGCCAACTTTGAGCACCGGTGTAATCCCTGAAATATTAATTTGAGTGTGATTACTGATCTTACCCAAAAAATCACAATGTGAATTGATCCAGGGAAGGATGTTTTTCAAGGGTGAAGAGTTGTATTATGTTTTAAATGTGTTTCATCTTACAAACAGCTGGTTAACACATCCCTTTTCAGGAACACCTTTATTAAAGCCTCAGTGTCCCCCTCCCTCAGCTCCTGACCTCATTCTTAAAGCCTGGCTCTTCTTCCTACACAGATGTGTGCCTCAGTTTCCCCAGCTGTAAGATGAGGAAGATCATGTTAGGGCTGCTGTGTGGATTAAATGATGTATAACAGGGAACACACTTTGAATAGTCCCCGGCACACAATAAGTGCTAAAAATATTACTATCGTTATTCTCTTTTGTTTATTCACCTGTGAGCCCCCTGCCCCAAGTTCCCGGCTCAGCCCATGTAACTCTCTTCTTTCTTCTTCATCTCTCCATGTACATTCCTCAGTTTTCTCTCTTCCTTGAAGCTGGGAGAAAAAGTGGGCAGAAAGAAGCAGCAAGAGACCCAAGCTTTTCAGCCAGACCTGGGGAAGAATCTGGGACCTCTGTACATTCATTCATATGTTCATTCAGAAATTGGGGTGGGGGCTGCTCTGAGCCAGGTGCTGTGCCAGGTGCTGGGGTACAGGAAGGAATAAGACATGGCCCTGACCTCATGATGTTCCCAGTCAGCTCAGTGGGCATGCAAGGCACCCCACTTCCAATACCCATTTCTGTATGAGTTAAAGGAACTGTTGATGCTAAACAGCTACACCCTATCTCAGTGGCTTGAGACAGTAGAAATTCGAATTCATATAGTCAACCCAGGCAGATGTTGAGTGACAGCCTTCCACATGATGATTCTGGGGCCCAGGCCCCTTCCATGTTGTGGCTCCAAGGTCACTGCTGAAGGGAAAAGAGAGCATGGGTTATCGGACTAGGAGGAGGTTATGGGCCAGGCCCTGCCTGGCAGTCACATCTGAGTAATAATTATCCCCTGGAAAGGAAGCAGGGATCTTTGGTGGACACTGGCCATCCCTGCTGCAGGTGGTCAGTGGCCCAGCGGAGCATTAGCTCTTCCTGCTATCCATCCCTCCGCGGTGGAAGTCAGCCTTCAATCCCTTTCTTGTACCCTTTTCCTGGAGGCTTGGGGAGCAGATAGCCAGTTCTGATGGGTACAAAGACTGAGGAAGGGGACCCAGGGCCCCCTTCCTCTTTTTCTATCTCTGAGAAAGTGAGGGCCTTCCTCTTTTCTCTCAGGAGCATCCCCCACAGTGAGCCCTCATTCCCAGGGGTCTCAGAGTAATGTCATGAATGAGTATGAACCACATGCCCGGCACTGTTCCCAGGGCTCTGAGCAGCAGCATCTCATTCTGGCCTCCTCACCTGTGAGGCAGGTACTAGCCTTATCCCCATTTTCCAGATGAGGAAGCTGAGCCACTGGGGAGGTTAAGTAACCTGACTGAGGACTCACAGAGCATGAACTTCTGAATCCAGAATCCAAACATTAAAGTTTCCATTATATGAGTAGCTCCCTGACCTTTCAGCCACCCCTGCCCTTGCCTCCCCAGTCAGGGCTCCAGCTCCACCTGGGGCCTTTAATGACACAGACTTTTTCTTGCTGCCTTAACAAGACTTTGGCTCCAAAGGTGTAAGCATTTTCCTCTGAGCTCCTCGGTCAAATTAGCCAGGCCTGCCCCACAGAGGTGGCCTTAATTGGATCTAATTTCCCAGACAAGAGAGGCTATCTATCATGCCGACAAGTTCATGTTTAAAACTTTTTAGAGATTAATTTCTTCCTCGCCCTGCCAATTAATCGACACCACCCTGGCAGAGAATGTGGCTTGTTGGGCAGACCTTTGTGAGTCTTCCATTCCTGGCCTTAGCACCTAAGCTGCCCTGTCACCCACTCCCAGCTCCCTGCTCAGCCCTGCACAGACCAGAGGGCAAGCCAGCATGCCACGGAGGGAACTGTCAGGGTAGCAGCAGTCCTAAAGGCAATCTGGCCCAGCTGCCTTGTTTCATGGTGGAAAGAACCAAGCACAGAGAAGTTAAGCGACTTGTCCCAGGACACACAGCTCAGGCAATGGGGATAAAAAGATGGATAGCACACAGGCCCTGCCCGTGGGGAAAGCTCACAGTCCAGTGGAAGGAAACAGGCATTTTCTGAGTGTTGGGAGCCTCACCTAGAATTACTTTAACCTCACAACAGCTCTGCGTGGAAGTCACACTAATCTCCATTTTATAGATGAGAAAAATGAAGCTTCAAAAATTTAAAATTTTCCAAGGCCAACCATCTGGGAAGGTCCATAATCAGAATTCAAATCCACGTCTCACATCCTCACCACATGGGCGCTCTCCCATGGCTGATGCAAGCTGGTGAATGGCCTGGCTGCAGTGACTGCTGAAGTCTGCTGGGACTGCCTCACCCTGCTCCCAAGAGCTAGCGAGGCTCTCAGCTGTGAACTCCATATTCAATACCATCAAGTTGGTAGCTTAAAATGGGCCTTGCTGGGGCTATTTACACCAAGGAAGCTGGAAAATGCCTTTTTTTTTCTTAATTTTGGGGAGCCAGTTGTCAAACATTTACCAGCACACCACTATCAGGGTGTGCTGGTAAATTTCAGTTACACCAAAATACAAAGAAAGACCAAATACAGGTGAACAAAAAGTTGTGTTTAATTGTTCAGATTTAGCACACTAAAAAAATTCAAGGCCATGTAATTATTATGCTGTTCACAATGTAATTAGGAAATTGTTTTATAACTATTAATTATCAATGCACGATAAGGCTGGATAGGTTGAACTGTCCAGTAATGAGTCATAAGTTAGAACGCATGTGGACACCTGGTGTTTTTCTTTCCTGTCATTGTATTTCTGTGACTATATAAATAAACAGCGCCTGGCACTGTTCTAAGATTTCCATGATCTTAATTCAATTAACCCCATAACAGCCCTATGAGGTAGGTCCTATTATGGTTCCCTTTGGACCCTATGAGGAAACTGAGGCACAGAGGATTGAAGTACCTAGCTCCAGGTGATAAAGCCAGTAAGATAATGTCAAAAGTCTAAACAAGAGGTGATCTGTGACTGAGCTCAAGGCCTAATGGCCCTCCTGCCCTGTTCTCCAGCCCCTAGCCCGAGAATCAGCCTAGATTTTCCCACATCTGCAAATATTTCCTCCCTGTGGGGTTACATTGCCCAGCTCTGGGGAGCTGGCTTCCAGGGCACGGGAGCTGTCCTGTCTCCCACTGTGATAAGCACCATCTCAGGAACACGTCCAGGCTGCCAGATCATGGTCGCCTGCTAACATTTCTCATGCACGTTCTCACTCTCTCTCCTTCCCTCGCGCTCCCCCTGGCCCACCCAAACCCTCTCATGCACCCACTTCTCTCTCTGGCAGGGGAAATCACCACCACGTCTCTGCTTGACCGAGAGACCAAGTCTGAATACATCCTGATTGTTCGCGCAGTGGACGGGGGTGTGGGCCACAACCAGAAAACTGGCATCGCCACCGTGAGTGTGCTCCCCTCCCATGCCCCAGCTCCCCCTCGCCAGCCAGGCTGCTGCTCCCCGCTTGTACCTCTGGACCGCCGTGTCCTCAGCCTGTGTGAGGCTTTGTCAGAGTGAGCAAGGGGGCAAAAATGAAGTCAGCAGCGGCAGAGGGCAGTCCCCGGGGCCACCACGGCTGTGGGGAAGAAAGGCATCACCACCAGGAATGGAGGGCCCTTGGGAGGAGCAAAATGAAATACTTTCTCTCCTGCACCTAAAAATCCAGGAGGGCAGGTGGCAGAAGGCATGAGCCCTATAGGCCTCTCCGTGCCTTGGCACCTGCCAACAGAGCAGAAGTAGGCATTCCTGTGAGGAAGAGCAGCTCAGAGCAGGAAGCAGGGCCCTGGAGGGTTCCTGGGGGCTTGTTCTTCCCCGACTGATGTGCCCCAGAGACTAGAAAGCTAGAGGAACCAAATGTGGGGGCCTTGAATGAGCTCTCGGCTGCAGAAGTGAAGGGGGAAGTGAGAAGCGCTCTGTGAGAGAGGAAGCGGGAGAACCAGCTGACAGTCACTCCAGCCACCTCCCCGATTTGTTCCCCATTCGGTTTCTTTGGCTCACCCTCAGAACTGTGGCCCTCACCCAGCCTGCAGCAGCCACCCCATCCTTACCCAGCCAGAGAGGCTGGAGATGGTATCGCGTGGCCAGGGATTTGGTGTGAAAATCCCCAATGCCCTACTCTGTCAAGGGAGGCCCCTGCTAATAGGAATCAGCCCTATAAATAATGTACCTGGTAGCAGGTGAGCAAAGAAATTGCTTGGCTTGTAGCTGAGATGGGGAAGCTCAAGGGATCCTATTAGATCCCCCACCCTGTCAGTCACCTTCAGCCAAGACTGGAGGCAGGAATGGGAGAAGTCCCAGATCACAGCAAGGATTTCAGGAGTCATCACATCCATTCCACTGCCTCCTGATGGGACAACCACTGGAACTCTCTCTCCTGAAGGGGCCTGGCTCCTTCCTGTCCTCCAAAGCCCAGGCCCTGCCCAAGGCTCCCAAGGTTGGTGGAGCTGGCGGAATTAATGCCAAGATGGCCCGTGGGCATCTGAGCATGTTTCCCCTGGCAGGCCCTGCTGGGCCCATCTCAGTTGGGTGCGTCTCCCAGCGCCCCTTGTGGTTTCACAGGTAAACATCACGCTCCTGGACATCAACGACAACCACCCCACATGGAAGGACGCACCCTACTACATCAACCTGGTGGAGATGACCCCTCCAGACTCTGACGTGACCACGGTAGGTGGTGGCAGAGCAGCAGAACCGCTAGGCGGCCCTTTCCAGGGGTGTGTGCCCCTCCCACCGCGATCCCAGGGGGGCTGCCCATATGGGGCTGGTGGACTCTGTGTCCCTCTGAGCTGGCTCTTGCAAAAGAGTTCTAGCAGTTCTCCTGCATGGTGAAAGGCAGTCAGAGATCAAGGGAAAGCCCTCCAGTGTCAGTAGGCCTCAGGCTTTGTCAAAGGGAGCTTCAGGCAGCCCAGGGACAGTGGCAGGGGAGCTCTGGCCGGTTCCACTTGCGAGTCACACGTGCCCTTAGAGCCCAGGACTCTGGCCACCTGCTCTGGAGAGCTCCCACCCCTACGCTGCACAAGCCCCAGCTCCACCCCAGCACCTCTCTTTCACTGCGTGCCCTGCAGCTCCCCCACAGGCTGGCCTCCAGGGCTGCTCAGCAAGGATTTTGTTCACCTCAGGAATTTTCTGGCACAGGGTTGCCAGGTTTGCACAGGCCCCTGTGTGTGTTGTGTGCTTATGTGCAGGAATGTGCACAACTCAGGGTGCAGAGGGGAGACACGGCCAAAGCCAGGGCATCCACAGGGGAGACCAGAATCCTGGGGAAACTGAGGAAGCCCAGGTCCCAGTCCCATACCATCTTCTCTGCTGGGAGATCCACGTTTTTCAGCCTTCTCCTCCACACCCTGTACACCACACGGCCTCACTTGGGGAAGCTTGTTCCCACAGGAACAGCCCCACTGCCACCCACCCAGCCCTGTGGGGGACCTGAATCCTGACAACTCACAGTAGCGCCATTGACTGAACAGCTGGGATGTGCCCTGAGCTTCACCTGATGGCTTCTCAGGAACTCTCTCCCCCTCACCATAATCTCACATGGCAGAGGGATTCCGCTGCCTCTGTGCTGTGGAGGAGACAGACTTAGAGCTTGAAGGCTTGCCCAAGGTCCCAGAGCTTGTAAGGGGTACAGTCGGGACTCGAACCCTGGTCTGTCTGACTTGGAGACGAGGGATTAGAAACCACCTGGCCCAGTCTTTATTCCTCTGGGAGGGGGCATCCACACACCAGCTGACAGCCAGTCAGTGAACATGTGGAAAGGAAGATAGGCATGACGGCCAATCCTTCCCTCCCTCTCTTTGTCCTTCCTTCCAGGTTGACCTCCTCTCCCATCCAGAGCCACTGCCAGGTATGGCTCTGGCACTGGAATAGGCACAATGGAATAGGGCAGAGGTGAGGGATCTGGAATCTGATTTTTCAAAGTCCCGTAGAGGAATTCCTTACAGCCCAGGGCCAGGTTTAGAAACCATTACCCTCGCCCTTTGACACAGCTCTCTGGGCTCTTTGGTGGGTGCTCTCTGCTGCCGCCTCGTGGGCACTGCACTGCCCCAGGATAACCTTCTCCCCACCCCAGCCAGGGATTCCAAGAGCTGGGGCTGGATCTCACCTCTGAGTACCTTCTGGTCGACCCTCACCTTTCCCTTAGATTTCTGGGAAATTCCTCCCAAAGGGAACTGAGGGGCAGATGAGGAAGGTTGCTCTGGGAGAAAGGGGCTGCATGGGACACCAGCCTGGATTGCCATTATCAAACAGTATACCCAGCAGACAAGGAGTGGGTGTGCCAGGTGAGGACTGCACACAGCCTTGGGCATCTGCAAGCTCTGGTCCCCTCGCCCTTCACCAGGTCTCCTGCCCTCCGCAAGTCCTTCTGAGCCATAAGCAGGCATGGACAATGGACCAGGGGCCTGCTGCCCAGTGCCTCCTCATTTTCCAGGAAACCCACAAGCCATCAGGGAACGTCTACTGCATGCCAGGCCCCACACTTGTCTGGCTAAGGGTACAGGAAGCAACACCAGGCCGGGTGCAGTGGCTCATGCCTATAATCCCAACACTTTGGGAGGCCAAGGAAGGCAGTTCACTTAAGCCCAGGAGTTCGAGACCAGCATGGGCAACATAGTAAGACCCCCCACTCCCCATTTATAAGAAAAAAAAAAAATTTAAGTAGCCAGATGTGGTTGTGCATCCCTGTGGTCCCAGATACTCAGGAGACTAAGGCAAGAGGATTTTTGAGCCTGGTAGATTGAGGCTGCAGTGAGCCAAGATCACACCACTGCACTCCAGCCTGAGTGACAGAGTGAGACCCTGTCTCAAAAAACAAAAAAAAATGAAGCTCCTGCCCTGCCTGCCTTTGGGGATTGTCATGTCACTCTTCTGTTCAAACCCCAATGGTTCCCGTCTCACCCTGTGCAAAAGCCAGAGTCCTTGCCAGACCTACAAAAAAAACCCTCAGGGTCCACCCCATTGTCACCCCTGAGGAGCCAGCTGTGTCATCCCAATCTGTAGTACAGAGCGGGTGTGGCTGTTCCACTGCTGGCGTCTGATGGGCACAGGCTTCAGCTTTTCAGTGCCCCAGGGTAGTATTTGAGACCTGAAAAATAAATGTGATGGCTTGAAAGTTCAAAGAGAAAAGGACAGAATCAAAATTAAAACTTGTTATATGAAACATCTATCAGATGAAAGACGGCAGTTTCAGTAACTATGAAATTTAGTGTTTGTGAAAATTTCATTACATTTGAGGACAAATTGGAGGTTAGATTTTTCTAGAATTCCCGAAAATTTTCCAGAATTTTCTGGAATTCCCAGTTACGTATGATGATTGCCAGGAAATCAGAAATCAAGAGGCTTCAACGTTAGTCAAGTTTGTCATAGCCAAATATTTTGAAAAGGAAGTTATGAAAATTCTTTCAAATTGTATAGCCATAAAACGTGTATATGCATTCATATGTATATACATGGGTATGCTTCATTACCTTGGAGAGGACCCCCTGGGGCCTTCTAGGGCCTCACAGTGGCCTAGGATGAGGTAGGGTCTGTGGCCAAAGTGCCAGGTGAGGTGGCTACAGAGGGAACGGCTAACCGAGGTTCAGGTGACAGAAAGAGGAGGTGATATTTGAACAGGGGCTGGCCCACCACCTGACTCATCTCCCACCCCACCATTCCCACACACCCACGCCCACAACCACCCATCACCAACACACAGGCCTTTGCTTTCCCTGCACCCACTTAACTCTCCCCGAGCTCAGAGCTTTTGCACAAGCCCTTGCCTCCCTGACCCCCGCTCTTTCCATAGGTAGCTCATTCTCTTTCATCTGTCCCAGCTTAAAACATCAGCTGTCTTAGAGAGGCCCTCCCTGACTACTGTCTAAAGTAGCTCGGACCCCTCTCCAAATTCTGTTTCCTGCAGAGCTGGGCCCACGATCTGTGCTTATTTGTTTGGTAGGCTGTTTGCTTATTAAGAGGCACATGGTTTAGTGATTAAGCAGGCAGCCTCTGGTACGAAAATGCCCAAGTTCTCACCCCAGCTACACCACTTACCAGCTGTGTGACCTTGGGCAAGTTGCTTAACCTCTCTGTGCTCCAGTTATTCTCATCTAAAAAATAGGGCTAGTAAGAGTCCCCACCTGATAGAGCTGTGATCAGCACTTACTGAGCCGAGATATAGGAAGCACTGGCACATGGGGAGTGGTCAGTAAATGGTAGCTGTCATTATCACCACTATCATTACCATCATCTGCTTCCTTTGCTGGACTCGCACCTATCTCGTTCACTGTCAAACCACACTGCCTAGCACAGTTCCAGGCACATTGTAGGTGTTCAAAATATTTCAAAGTGTGTGTTGTTGAGGACTGACTCAGCTGGTGAATATCTTACCTTTCCTTCCCCCAACCCCCCAGCTCAGCCAGGCGGTGGCTGGGTCTTCCTTGTCGGAGGGAGACTAGGGCGTGTGGCCCAAGACTCTCTCAAGAGCCCCCTCTAGGCATGGCATGGGCCACAGCCCCTGGAGTCAGAGGCACAAGGCAACTCCAGTGATTTTCAGAGCTTGCATGCAGACAAGTGTCTTCCCACATGTGGCTTCATTTGGGTGCGTTTGGAGTTGGTGCAGTGTGTGCATCTGCATGCACCGGGTGTGGCCTGGCATGCAGGCACTGAGGAGGTTCACCTGCACAGGCATGCGCTGGCAGAGTGGCCATCTCTGTCTGCAAGGGAGATTTTGGTCCCATTCTCCTTTCTGGCTCCTGCAGCTGCCTTCAAGGACCTGGCTGATGGGCATTGATTTAGAGCCTTTCAGAGCCCTCCAGCAAAATAAAGAGAGGGGAGAAGCAGAGAATTATTCCCCGTCAGGCCAGGAGAAAAATGACGGGCGTGAAATGGGAAATAAATGAGGGGAAAGTGGTGAGATTCTACAAAATCGCCCAGCAGGGAGCCTGCAGGAGGGCTCACAGCCCTCCGCCCTCTCCTGTACTCCCAGCTCACCCTGTGACCAGAGAGTGACCAAGAGGCCCAAAACCAGTGCCCATGCCCCAACCAGGGTCACTTGGAAGCAGCTACCCCTGGCACTCTCTGGCATGGTGGGGGCAGGAAGAGGGAACAGAAGAGAACCACCTCCCATGTGAAATTTATCTCAGCCTGTTCAGCAACAGGCCTGGCCTGGAACAAGTGATTCAACTGCTCTATTCCTCAGTTTCCCCATCCAGAAAAATAAAACCTGGAGAAAATCATCTCACCCCCAGGCTGGGTGTGGTGTCTCACACCTGTAAGCCAAGCACTTTGGGAGGCTGAGGCGGGAGGATCACTTGAGGTCAAGAGTTTGAGACCAACCTGGCCAACGTGGTAAAACCTTATCTCTATTAAAAATACAAAAATTAGCCAGGCGTGGTGGCTCTTGCCTGTAATCCCAGCTATTTGGGAGGCTAAGGCGGGAGGATCGCTTGAAACCAGGAAGTGGAGATTGCAGCGAGCCGAGATTGCATCACTGCATTTCAGTCTGGGCAATGGAGCAAGACTCTGTCTCAAAGAAAAAAAAAAAAAATCTCCCTTTTCAAACTGTTGAGAGAAGCATTGTAAAAACGCAAGGAATGCTGGTCTTCTATGTCCATCTGTGAAATGACTTGGCCTGTTTTAAATTATGCCTGGAGTACCTAAGAGCCTCGTCTCCCGTTTGCAAAATGGGGGTGTTGGGGTCCCCTTTATGGAAGCTAGGGAAACTGAGGCAACATGCCCACAGCAAGAAAAGGACACCTCAGGCCTGGAAGGCAGGGACCTCCCCTCCCCTACCCTTTGATGCTGCAAAACTGGGCTGAGGAGAGGAGGGCTGAGCAGTCCAGGGTGGGAGTGGGGGCTGCCCCCGCTCCTCTGAAGGGGCAGCTGGCATAGGGCACCACAGCATTCAGCCCTGCATCAGCCTCTCTCTCCCCGGCCTCCCCAGGACCCATGGACAGGGTAGATGGGAGTACTCAGCCAGGGCAGCTCATCTGTCTGTTCTGGTCTGGTGGCCCCAGAGACACCTCTGGCTGGGGATTAAGCAGAGGAGGGACAGATTCTGCTGCCAAAGCACAAAAGGCTCCACATCAAGTAAGATGAAGGAGCTGACAAGCCTGGCTGTCACCACCGAGTGTACTGCAGTTAAGAATAATCCTGTCCTGATGTGGCCCCAGGGACTGTGGTCACCTCCCCCGCACAGGTCTTGTCCACCCCTGCTGCCACAGTGGCCTCTGCGATGCAAGGTCAGGGTGAGTGAGGGGTAAGGGCCACCTCAGGAGCCTCCAGGCTGGGAGCTGGATCAGCTCCATGGCTGGGGCTGTGTGACCCTGAGAGTGGCCTGTGCCTCTCTGGGCTCTGCTTTCTCCTTGTGGAAAGCAGGGCGGGTGGAGGATGAGGGAGCTTCCCCACAGAGCGGAGGATCCGTGCACGCAAGGAGCCTCAGCGAAGACGGGGAGCCCTCAAAGGCTGCAGGGGGCCCTTTGCCTTTTGTTTACGACCCGGCTGTGTGGGATCTGGGACACTAAGGGACAGCAGGCTGTGGGGTTCACCGCCCCTGGGTTAGGGCGGCACTGAGCACTGACCCCTTCATGACATGGGGATTATAAGTGGGGAACAAGGCTGTGGGCTGGGGAGTTGAAGGGGCCGGAGTGTCTGAGGCCCAATCCTGAGACCCTGCCCCTTACCAGGGACGGTGTACCTCCCTTCCAGGGAGCTCCACCCTCTCCTTCCTCAACACTCCCCCAGCCCCACGACTGCCCCAGATAACTGGGTCCCGCCTTCTGAAACTGGAGCCCAGCCATGGCTTCCTCCACATGCCCTGTCATCTCTGGTGTCACAATCTAATGCTTCAAAGGAAGGAAGGAAGGGAGGGTTTGATGAGGAGGAACCCAGTCTCCAAAATCCAGGGTTTCAAATCCTTTCAAAAATCTCAGCTGGAGTACAGACTCCCCAGTCCTTCCCAGCCGCTCCCCTAGAGAATTCCTGCCTCCCATTCCTCTCAGACCCCCCTACTGGGCCCAGCAGGGAGGCTCACTTCCTGGGCTGGAGCCAGGATGCCCCCTTTCCAGGACCAACGTCTGAGCTCTGATACCCCCGGCCAGCCCAGAGACACCCTCCCCAGGCGCGGCTCAGCAAAGGGGTCTGCTCCCTCCCTGGCAGGTGGTGGCTGTGGACCCAGACCTGGGGGAGAATGGCACTCTGGTGTACAGCATCCAGCCACCCAACAAGTTCTACAGCCTCAACAGCACCACAGGCAAGATCCGCACCACCCATGCCATGCTGGACCGGGAGAACCCTGACCCCCACGAGGCTGAGCTGATGCGCAAAATCATCGTCTCTGTCACTGACTGTATGGACCCCTCTCACCCCTCACAGCCCTCACACCTTAGGCTGTGGGCATCCCCGGTGACTGGGTCTCTGGGGGACCTGGGGCCCACCCAGGAGGGCTATGTCTGATCACCAAGAGTAGGGTAATACCCACGCCCCAGTTGTGACTCCCAGAGCACCCCGAGGGAACGGAGGGGGCTGGGGAGGCTAGCTGTGAGGCCCAGGCTGCTTCCTGGAGGGGCCATTGGGACGGAGGGCTCTGAATCTGCCACCCTCTTGCCACTTGCCTTCTTCCTGTCCGTTTTCTCTTGCACCCATCTTACCCCGTCCTCAGCCCCTTCTCGCCTTGGTCTCCCCAGGTGGCAGGCCCCCTCTGAGAGCCACCAGCAGTGCCACAGTGTTTGTGAACCTCTTGGATCTCAATGACAATGACCCCACCTTTCAGAACCTGCCTTTTGTAGCTGAGGTGCTCGAAGGCACCCCCGCAGGGGTCTCCATCTACCAAGTGAGTCTCTCTCATCTCATTCCTACCAGCCCAGAAGTGGGCAGTGGGTGCCCAAGGGGCCTAGCCCAGGCTGAACACTTTGCAGAGCTGGGGCAGGGGAGGAGCTGGATCTTGAAGGACAGAGGCTCTGGAGATGTGGAGGGAAGTGTGGTAGGAAAGGATAGTGAGATGGGCAAAGGCAGAGGGAGAGAGAGGGAGAGAGGCAAGATGGAATTCTGGAAGTCATGTCCAAATTTCTCAGGGCCTGATTATGGAGGTCTGGCCCAGGACCTTCCATTCCCTAAGCCTGCAGATGGTTCTAGAATACAAAGAAGGCCAGATGAGTGTAGCCCTGGGCATCTGCCTCTCCCATGGCTTCCCATAAGCCCCAGATCAGCTCCCTCTACTACAGTAGAAGGGCCTCTCCCCACTTTGCAGGGCTGTAAAGAGACTTGCCAAAGACCCTGTGGCCAAGCAAGCACGGGGCACTGGCTTCTTTGCCTCTTGTTCCATCATCTTCTGGTCAGGGGGATCCTGAAGGTGCTGGTTTAGGGGAGAGGACATCCAGGGTTTCGAGTCCTTTCAAAACCTCAGCCCTCCAGAGGCCGTTTGGGAACACTGGAGACCCTCCTGCTTAAGAGCATGGGCTGTGGAGTCCAAACAACAGGGGTGTGGATCCCATCTCCAGCACCAGGGTGCTGTGTGACTTGGAGCAAACTGCTTAACCTCTCTGAGTCTCAGTTTCTCATCTGTAAAATGGAGATAATAATAGTACCTGCCTGGCTGTGCTGTGGGGACTCAATCAGACACATGTATGAAGCACCCTGGAACTTGGACACAGGAAACACAGTAGCTGTGGTGATCACTGTGTATCTGTCACGAGGGCTTATATCTGAGACGCAATGGCCGTGTCAAGTTAGCCTGTTCCCATTAGAAGAAGACGGGGTTGTTTCTCAGAATGCCAGAGGGAGTGAGCTTGGTGGTGCCCCATAGGCCCGATGTGCCTCAGTTTCTTCATCTGTAGTAGGAGGTGGTGTTCTTTGGTGGGTCCTCAAACCCCCAGCAGGGGGCGCCACAATCCAGGGAACAGCAGTCAGTCCCCGAGGAAGCCCCCAGACTAGAGGGGAGGCAGGGTGAGAGTGAGTCAACCGCCAAACCCGATTCTCTGGGGGCTCACGGCCGGCAAAGAAAGATGCCCACCAATGCAACTTCTGAGTTCATAGAGGAAGGAGCGGGGAGCGTTTAATTTGGAAACTGTCCTCATGTACAGGATGAGGGCCCTCCCTTGAACTGTGGCTCCCGGGTCCCACCTAGGACCTCAGGCAATTCAGATTTCTGCAGGTTGTGCAGAAGAGCCTTCTCCAGGGGAGTAGAGCTGTGTTCAAGTAAAGTAAAAATACTGAGCCCCCCCGTCCTGGAAAGCATGCAAGCTGAGTCCAGACACCTCTCGTCCAGTTTGCTGGATGTGAAATAGATCAGACGACCTTGATGTTGTCTTCCAATCCTGAAAGTCTTGGCTTAATCCCAAACTCTTATTTTAGCTATTATTACACATTTCCCCAAATGCCTTGGATCCACTTCAGTAAAACTTTATTCAGGGAACCGGGGTCTTGAGTTGGGCAATCTGATCAGGGCTGGAGGTGCAAATGAGAACAGTGTAGGAACTTGGGAGGAGGCTTGCCTGTACATGGCCGCAAACAGCTTTTTAAAAAAAAAATAATAATGAAATCCTCAAGTGACTTTTTAAAAAGAACCCTTGATGTCATTTTATTTTTGTTGTTGCTGTCTCACAAAGCAAAGCAAAGCCGGGGAGGGGAAGCCTGTGGATCCAGCCTTCTATGTGGTTGAACTCCAGATAACGGTGGGGTCCTTAAGCTGGAACAGCTGCTCCAAACCTGGAAGGGCTTCCTAATGGGGAGAGCAGGGGCTGAAGGGGGGAAAGCACTGTAGAGACCTGAGCTCCTATTCTAAAAAGTCCCTCTGCCGCCCCATCGCCGGCCTCACTTGGTGCATCCGGACGCCTTTCAGCTGACGTGCGACCCCCTTGGAGAGCATCTGGGAGGGTGCCCTGGGGACAGTGGCCTGGCCTGAGGCTTGGAGGGGAGCAGATGTGTCTGGCTGCAGCCAAGTGTGGCTTGGCAGGGAGGAGGGAGCACTTCTTGGGGGAGAAGCACCCGTCCCAGTGTCCCCTCCCCGCCCTCATGCTGCCCCTCCTCGCCCTCAGGTGGTGGCCATCGACCTCGATGAGGGCCTGAACGGCCTGGTGTCCTACCGTATGCCGGTCGGCATGCCCCGCATGGACTTCGTCATCAACAGCAGCAGCGGCGTGGTGGTCACCACCACCGAGCTGGACCGAGAGCGCATCGCTGAGTACCAGCTGCGGGTGGTCGCCAGTGATGCAGGCACGCCCACCAAGAGCTCCACCAGCACGCTCACCATCCACGGTGAGGGGCACGGGGTCTTCTGCTGTGTGCTCAGTGTGTGGGCACAGGCCTGGGTCAGGGCCAGGGGGAGAGGGAAGCCCGTGTCCCCCGCGGCTGTCTGCTGGACTTGTAGGCACAGACCCCCTTGTTAATGAAGCGCCCTCCTCAGCTGGAGCCATTCAACACAGCAGAGCCTTCTCCGCACCTGGCCACTGCCTTCAGTGCCCCAGAGCTCAGGGGCAGTGGCCTGGACCTGCTGCCAAGGCCCCGTCACCCCCACCCCTCCTGGCCTCTGATCACAGCAACAGCAGAGAGGGCTTGAGAAGCGGCCGGGACCCTCAGGGTAATGAACAGGCAGGGAGGGTGCAGAGCCCTTTGTCTTCTTTGGAAGGCCAGAGTTTTTGTTTGGGAGACATAAAGGAGACCTCCCCCTCCATGGGTGTGGAACCCCTGGGCTGGCAGTGGCAGGGCATCACCCTGGGAAGAGAGCAGCTGGGACTCCCGGACTCCCTAAGATCGTCATGCCCCTGGGACTGTCGTGCTCATTCCCAGTGTCTCTGCCCTCTATTGGTGAAGGGCCGGGGTACTGTTTCCACTCTGGATGAATCTTTAATTTTCAGGACAGGATGGGGACATAAGCTGTTGCCAAGGGGCCAGGAATAACCCCAGGGAAATAAGGGCAGAGTTTAACAGGCAAGACATGGCCTGTTCTCAGGCCTGTTCAGTCCCATGCTAGCTCTGCCGGCCTCTGTGGCTTGGCAGGGGGGCGGGAGAGGGAGTAGTTAGCTTGGCACAGGCGCAGACACTGACCCTCTTCAGTCAAGACCTGAGATGGTGAGGATTTCAGAGAGCACGACATTCTCTCTCCCATCGGTCCAAGGCTTGCCTGTGGGTTTCTGGTGCCAGTTTCAGGACCCCTTTCTTGGCCGATGATTGACAGGGAATATGTCCCAGCTTTAAGAGAGGACCCCTGGAGGGCCTTTCTCCAAGCCCCAGCAGAAGTCATAACATCAAACGGGCCCAGCATCTCCCCTGGTGATACCACTTAGAGGAACCCAAGTGGAGTGGGGATCACTTCGCTGTGAAGGTTGTCCAAGCCCCATCTGCCGAGGAATAGGGGCCCAGCATGCAGAGCTGAATAAACAAATCCGTAAGGGAAATTAAACCTTATTTTGGGGGGTGGGATTTTCAAAGTGAGCTCCCTTTGCTGAAACTCCATTGCACACTGAGGGTAGATCTTGAGGCTCCAGCTCCACTCTGCCACTGTGTGACTTTGGAGAAGTCACTCAGCTGCTCTGAGCTTCCACTTCCTCAGCTGCACAGTGTGTGTAATAATGCCTGCCTTCCGGAGCTTGCAGTGAGCTGAGATCCGGCCACTGCACTCTAGCCTGGGCGACAGAGCGAGACTCCGTCTCAAAAAAAAAAAAAAAAAAAAAAAAAAA
>NW_012113141.1:4959623-5026383 GCF_000951035.1 Colobus angolensis palliatus
AAAAAAAAAAAAAAAAAAAAAAAAAAAAAAAAAAAAAAATGCCTGCCTCCTAGGGTGCTCTGAGGGCTGCCTGTGGTCCTGTACGGGAAGCACTCAGCATGGGCTTGGCACGCTGGACAAGCTCATAAATGGTCACTGTCGTCATCATTGTCATGATTGTCCGTGTTGTCATGGCTGTTGTTAGGCGCATACTGGAGAGACGTTCTAAGGTTTTCTCTCCTCCCTTAGCTGAGCAGCAATAAGCCCCGAGGACACAGAGACAGCAGGAGGGTCTGGAGCACTGGTGGGCTTGGTCCTGGCCCCGGTGGGCATGGGGGGCCCTGGGCTCACGGCCAGGAGGTGTTGACACAAATGCAACTTGGAGCCCGTGACTCCTTTGGGAATTCGTTCCCTACTTGGTCTGGGGCTGGAGCCGCTGCTCCGGAGCTGGGTGGTCTGCAGCAGAAGCCAGGCCTAGCCCCGGCGCCCATTCTGCCCCACAGTGCTGGATGTGAATGACGAGATGCCCACCTTCTTCCCGGCCGTGTACAACGTGTCCGTGTCCGAGGACGTGCCGCGCGAGTTCCGAGTGGTCTGGCTGAACTGCACGGACAACGACGTGGGCCTCAATGCCGAGCTCAGCTATTTCATCACAGGTGCTGTCCCCGCCTCCGCCCACCTGTGCAGGCCTCTTGGGGCCCTGCCCCCCCCCCTCCCAGATAGACTAGGTGGGGGGCAGGTGAGGGTGTGAGGGTGGAAAAGAGGTCAGGGTTCTACCATGGGGCTTTAACCCCTGTTGATGCCTCCCGAGGATTTGCTCCTGGCTCTTCCCAAGGGCTTTGCAGCCAGATCACTCTGGACTGGCTCCTTGGGGACCTCCTGAACCAGTTGCTTGCAGGGATGGGGAGCATCTACCAAGGTTCATTCTAGAGGGAGGTGAGGTCCCATGATTCCTAGGGAGGAGCCCTGAGCTGCACTCCCTGCCCCAAGTATGGGTGGCAGAGCAGTGACTGGAGGAACGTGGCCTCATCCTTCCTCGGGGACCCGTTACTCAGGAGAATTCCCATCTGTTTAGAGGCAGATGGTTTTGATCTCCCTAAATGAAATGGTTTTAGTTCAAAAATGTTGCCTGGCTGTTGCCTGCAGAGCTATGGCCACAGATGATGAGGCCATGTCCTGGCTCACAGGGGAAGGTGAACCGCGATGGATTAGTGATGTCTGCCACGGTGGTTGGATTGGTAGGTGGTGGCACACATCCCATGGATTTGCCATTCCTGGATGAGAACACAGCTTCTTAGCCTCCCTGACACACGAGAGGTGCTGGGACACGTGGGGGTGCGGTCTTACCCATTCCTCAACCCTCCTTGGCCTTTTTACCAACTCAGTCTTCTCTCTGTCCATGACCTGCCTACCAACACACATGTTGCCTCTGCATATGTGTGCCTGTACACATGAGCAGGGCACACACCAGCCTCCCAATGCCCCCCCCGTGAAGCAAGGAAGCCCAGCTCACAGCCCATCTGTGGCTCTGCTGCGGCCAGTGTGACCTCCCAGCCCTCAGCCTTCCCTTTCTTCCCTCGCCTCCCTGAAGGGGCCCAGCACCCTCAGGCCTACTCCTCACACTCTGGCCCTCAAGTCGGCCCTAGGGAGGGCTTAGGTGCCAAGACCCCTCACATGGCACCAGCTCCGTGGCTCCACTGCCCGCACTTCTTGCGTCCTAGTTCTGTCCTGGGCTCCCTGGGAGCCAGAGTGTGTCCCTTGCCAACGGTACTTCAGACACTGGGGAGCACTGGAGGTCTGGGGGTCAGAATGCTTTCCCCAGGGGCAAACCAACAGGGACAGGGGAGCACCTGGCAGCCCGCAGGATGACTCTTCAGCACCCCAAAGTGGTGGGCTCCTGCTGACTGCCCAGAGCCCTCCAGGATTCTCAGTGTGCTTTCTCCAAGGAGCTGAGCCTAGTCCTGGCGAAGCTTACCACAAAGCTGGTGCCATGGCGCCCTCTGCTGCCCAGAACACCACACTGCTCACCAGCTGGCAGGGGAGGGGTCTCCACACTATTCTGGGAGTTCTTTCCTGACTCCCGTCCACCCCAAGAGGAGACCCTCACACTTCCCACCTGTCCCAGAACTCAAGGAGACTCTAATCCCTGTCTCCTGTATGCCTGCCTTGACTCCTCCCTCTGTGGAGCCTCCATGTCCCCATTCAGGGAGCTTCGATCCTCAGCCCATCTCACCTCCGAGGTGAGGGGCCTGGGGGATGCCCAGCCAACTCCAGAGTTCTCAGCTGCATATCCAAGCCCCTACGCAGGTTAGCTGCTCAGATGCTTCTGCGGGACAGGCCGGGAGCGGAGGGGTGAAGGATACGCCCAGGGACCCACACACGGAGAAACACAGGGTGGCACAGGCACGCCGCCGAGCGAGGGGTTCTCCTCTGTGAAGTGGAGGCTAAATGAAGTGGTCTGCATGAAGTACCTGTAAACAGGAGGTGCTTCATGAAGGTTAGGAAATGATTTCAGGCATCTGGCGCCCCCACTGAGCCCACCCAGGCTGTACCCGAATCAGAGCACCTCAGGCAGGGCTGAATC
Organism: Colobus angolensis palliatus; assembly: GCF_000951035.1. Lineage (NCBI taxonomy): Eukaryota > Metazoa > Chordata > Mammalia > Primates > Cercopithecidae > Colobus > Colobus angolensis. The sequence continues at coordinate 4,962,187 of NW_012113141.1, forward strand.
GGCAGCACAGTCTCCCACTCCTGAACTCACCAGGGCAGGTCCCAGCTCAGGAGCAGAGCCCCCGCTTCTCCTGCCCGGGAGCTCTGTTTCCCAGCCGGAAGCTTCCTGTCCTTCACCCATAGGTGGCAACGTGGATGGGAAGTTCAGCGTGGGCTACCGCGATGCCGTTGTGAGAACCGTGGTGAGCCTGGACCGGGAGACCACAGCCGCCTACATGCTCATCCTGGAGGCCATCGGTATGCACCAGCCCCTCACCCACCAACACAGTGATCTGGGCAGAGTTCACACTGAGTGCCTCTCAGGAGCCGGCCTTTTGCTAAAGGCTGAACTCTGCCCAGGTGCCAGTGGAGAAAGGGCCACCAGATATTCACCAAACATTACTGAGCACTTACCAGGCATGAGGTTCACTGTGTGGTGCTGCATGCGAGACTTTAGGATGGTAAGGTGGGAGCTGCATGGGAGACCCACGTGTGGACAAATTACTGCAAACCCAGGCAAGCCAGCAGGAAGGGGAAAGGATGACATAAGAGTATCGGGGAGGCCGGGCGTGGTGGCTCAAGCCTGTAATCCCAGCACTTTGGGAGGCTGAGACGGGCAGATCACGAGGTCAGGAGATCGAGACCATCCTGGCTAACACGGTGAAACCCCGTCTCTACTAAAAATACAAAAAACTAGCCGGGCGAGGTGGCGAGCGCCTGTAGTCCCAGCTACTCGGGAGGCTGAGGCAGGAGAATGGCGTAAACCCGGGAGGCGGAGCTTGCAGTGAGCTGAGATCCGGCCACTGCACGACAGCCTGCACGACACAGCGAGACTCCGTCTCAAAAAAAAAAAAAAAGAGTATCGGGCAGTGGTGCAGACACGGAGGGGGAGAAGTCGTGGGAGGCTTCCTGGAGGAATCGACATCCAGGAGTTTCTCTGAGTGAGTTAGGAGGACACTTTCAGCTGCAAATTTTAAAATAAAATAAACTGACTTCAGCAATATGGGCTCACAAAATCAGTCCACTGGGAGATGGAGCTTCCGGTATGACTGGATTCAGGGCTCAGGTGACACCTCAGGCTTCAGTCTGCATTGTCTGGCGCTGCCTCCTGTGTGTTGATGTATTAGTCTGTTTTCACGCTGCTGATAAAGACATACCCGAGACTGGGTAATTTATACAGGAAAAAAGGGTTTAATGGGACTTACAGTTCCACGTGGCTGGGGAGGCCTCACAGTCATGGCAGAAGGCAAGGAGGAGCAAGTCCCGTCTTACACGGATGGCAGCAGGCAAAGACAGAATGAGGAAGATGCAAAAGCAGAAGCCCCTGACAAAACCATCAGATCTCCTGAGACTTATTCACTCCCACGAGTACAGTATAGGGGAAACCGCCCCCATGATTCAATTATCTCCCACTGGCTCCCTCCCACAACACGTGGAAATTATGGGAATATCATTCACGTTGAGATCTGGGTGGGGACATAAAGCCGAACCGTATCCGTCGGTGTTATTCTTCAGCTCACATGGTGGCAGGTCATTGCCACAGCCTCATCTGTACACATTCTCAGATTCAAGTGCAGCAGCAGGGAAGACAGCACTTGTCTCTTTCCCCTCCCTGGCAGAAGCCCTCAGGTCAGCTCCAGATAGATCCATTCTGCCCCAGTGCCCATTCCTGAGCCCCTCACTGTGGCCAGGGAAGTGAGATGTGCTGATTACTTAGGCCTAAGTCACATGCCCATCCTTGGATCTGGGGGCAGTCCTACCTGCCCAGCATTCCAGGCCTCAGAGCCTGGAAGGGAGGGTCCACAGGGGGACATTCAGGACATGGCCTTCCCAGGGGAGCAAACGGCAGTGCTCATGGACAAAAACAAGGGGTGCCCACTGCAGCCTTGGAGGCCACACAAGGTTTCAGTACACGAAGAAGCAGGGAGGGCATTTCAGGCAGAGACACCAGCCCATGCAAGAGCCTGGAGGTGGGAAAGCGCCCTGTGTGCATCAGCACATGTGTATACACTGCAGCTGGCCATGGAGTGGCCCGTACTGGGGAAGGGGAGGCTGTGATCAGGCAGGGCCATGTGTGGAGGCCTCAACATTGGCCAAGAAGTTTAGTCTTTGGTCTCTGGGCAACAGGGAACCCTTCAGGGCCCCAGAGGGGAAGAGTGGTAGGATGAGGCCTGTGCCGCCAGGTGCCTCTGGTCCTCCCAGGAAGTTTGCAGTAGCTGAGTAAGGAGGGAATGAATTCTCTGGGCCTCACTCTTTCCAACCATCCGTCCCTTCCCAGCCTGCCCATGCCCAGATGCCTCTGCCCTCTGCCCTGCTCTCCTCCCCTCTTGGGATGGCCACCCACCCTCTGGAGACTTGTTATCACCCCTGAGTCCAGCCTTCATGCTGGGCATTGACTGGCAGGAGGAGAGGGCTTCCGCCAGCCTTCCAGGGAGCCTTCCCCACACACACCAGTCCCAGCCAGAGCAATAAGCCAGCCCCCAAGGGTGGTGGGAGGCTAGTCTGGAGAGGAGCTTTGGAGGATGAGAAGACCTACCTCCAATGAGTGACAGCACAGCCACATATGGTCAGCTGGCCTGGGGAAGAAGCATGGAGTCACCCTAGGCCTCCAGGCTACTCCAGCTGCCTGCACTCCCCGCTGGGGTGACTACTCTTGTCTGGACACACAGCGCTGGTTACAAGCTCCTTCCTCCAGGGAGGACAACTCAAGAGCTGCCCCGGGGCTGAGTGAGTGCCCCATCCTCACCACCTCCCAGCCCTGGGAGGTTCCTGCTGGGAACTGGACGGACACAGTCTCCGGGTACCTTAGGCTTAGATCCCAAGCAAAACCCGTGTCCCTGAATGTGGAGGGGATGTTTGTTTGACCTATCCAATATTTTATAAAGAATGACCATTAGTTGTGAACGTTTAAAGATCAGGAGATTTTATTTAAAAGCTCAGATGTTCAATTTCTCATGAGAAATCAGAAGATCTGGTGTCCCTGGGCCCACATTCTGCCTGTCAGCTGTGGACTGGGGTGGAGGACAGCTGCCCCTCGAGCAGGGGCCCATCCAGGTGTTTGACCCGGGTGCTGTCCCCGCCAGTCCCTGAAAGCAGTTGGCTTTTTGCTCTTAGTACCTGTATCTGCATCCTAAATTTGCCACAACAAGCTACCACAAACTTAAAACAGCAGAAGTGTATTCTCTCCTGGTTGTCAAGGCCAGAAGTTAGAAATTAAGGTGTTGGCAGGGTCATGCGTCCTCCAGAGGCTCTGGGGAGAATCAGTCCTAGACTCTCCCAGTTTCTGGAGTTGCTAGGCTTTCGGTGGCTTGTGGCAGTGTAACTCCAGCCTCTGCCTCCATCTGCATGTGGCCTCCTCCTCTCTGTCTCAAATCTCCCTCTGCCTTTCTCTTATAAGGACACTTGCCATTGGGTTTATGGGCCACCCACAGCGCCCAGGATGATCACTTCTCAAGATCCTTAACATAATTACATTTTCAAAGGCCTTTTTTCCCAAATAAATTAACCTTCACAGGTTCCCAGGGATTTAACATGGGTCTGTTTTTTGGGAGCCATCATTCAATCCACTCGAGTGCCTCGGTTACCGTCTCTGTAAAATGGGGATGACAGTAAAGTGCCTGCTTCGTGGGTTGCTGTGAGGACTGAATGGGTTAGAAGAATGGCTGGCACATGGTGTTACCTAAGTATTAGATACTGTTAGTGTTATTCCTAAGCTAAAAAGGAAGTCACCCCTTGCAAAGGCTAGGGCAGATGGGGTGGAACAGGGCACCTCTCTGGCTGGTGCCCGGGAGTGTGCAAAGGCGCAGGAAGTGTGTCCCTCTCTCAGGCAGCTGCTAACACCTGTCTTCCTTCAACTCCCACAGACAACGGCCCTGTAGGGAAGCGGCACACAGGCACAGCCACCGTGTTCGTCACTGTCCTGGACGTGAATGACAACCGGCCCATCTTTCTGCAGAGCAGCTATGAGGCCAGCGTCCCCGAGGACATCCCCGAAGGCCACAGCATTGTGCAGGCAGGTGGCCCGTGGCTTCTGGGGCAGGTGGTGGGCTGGGGGAGGCGAGGCCACACACAGCCCTGAGGGCACATGCTCAGTGGCACCAGAGGCGGAAGCAAGTAGGGGCCCAGGGTGGGTCTGCTGCTCTGGAAGGTGCTGTGGGGAAAGGGGAACCCAGGCCCCCTCCCATCCCAGGGAGTCAGGGCCCCCAGGTTGCAGAGCTGAGGATAGGGCTCTGGCTCCCCACAAACAGAAGGAAGCCTTGGCCTCCCCCTCCGTATCTCCTGCCCCACCCAGAAGGGCCTTTCAGTGTAGGGGGGAGAAGGAGATGTCACAATTTCCCGGAAAGGAGTTGAGGAGAGAGCCAGGGCCCAGCAAGGCCCAGAACAGAGCCGCTTTCACAGAGCCCTTGGCCGAGGCTCCCCTCTTGGGAAGTAAACAGGCACAAGAAGAAAGGGCTCCTTTGCCCAGGGAGCAGGCACAACAGCTCCAAGACTCAGAGGGAGAGAGGGGAGGACCCTGAAAACTATTTGGGTGCCCCCCCCCAACCTCTGCCCAGAGGCCTCAGTTGCTGGGTGGGGAGGGAGGCCCGGAATGAATGAGTCTCTTTACCAGCTATGGGATTTCCGACTCGGAGGCTGAGCCAAACAGCGAATCTGGGCCTGCCCACTGGGGCAGCCTCCTGGGCTTAGGAGGGACAGAAGCGTGGGAGGCTGGCAATGCTCCCCTCCCTGCATCGGGACCAGGAGGAGGGCAGGAAAGGGCTGGGGAGCAGGGAGCTGACTCCCAGAAACACAGAGAGCCCAGAAAGCCCTGGGGATTTTCGAGAGTGTGGTGGCTAGCTCCAGAGGGAGGAAGGAGAGGGTTCTCTCGATCAGGGCCTCAGCTTATAAGGACTTGGAGCATAACCCCCTGGCCTGGTACCTGAAACCCAGTTGAGAGCCCCTCCCCCTCCTGGGCTTTTCCTTCTTCAGGCCTCAGGGCAGCCTCACCCCCTACCCCAACCTCCAGGGAGAGAGTGCCTAGTGGCCAGCAGGGCCTGCTGGTGGGGTGGATGGCTACAGGCTGAATCCAGCCTGGGATGTGCAGGGAGGCCCCAAGGGAAGCAAAACAGGAAGAGGTTACTGAGCCAGAAGGGAGAAAGGAACAAAACCCTTAGGGAGAAGGCCTGCCCCACTTTCTAAACCCAAAGACTTGGTTTCTATTTACACAATACTACTCGTACTGAAATCCTAGAGCCAGCGAGTTAATACAGGGCAGCGCTGATTTCTCCCATTTCTCAGGGAGAAATGCAGGGTCTCAGGATGACTTCTCCAAGGTCCTCTAAGTAAGTTGCTTGTGAAGCTGGACTCACTTTTTGAGATCAGATTGACTTGGAAGGGACAGTGGGCTTCTCCGATAGGGCCTGCTTGGAGAGAAATCTTTCTAGGGACATCTGAGGGAAGATGAGGCTCTGTGTTGTGCCGGCTCCCACCAGGACTCCTGCCTTAGAGGGTGGGAACACCCCCAGGCTGAGCCACTCTTCACTCTGTACACAGAAACCTCATACTTCTGTGCACAGAACTGGGGAGTCAAAGTGAGGGGCTGGACAAGGTCTGGCTCTCTGCAAGCTCCCAAGCTGGTAGGAAAGAGAAGACATAGACAAGAAGGACCCACGCTGCCAAGAGAATGTTCCTTGTCCTCCCCAAGAGAGGTAGGAGACAGGAGGGGCGGCTCCAGGCAGGAGGGCTTCACAGAGTGGGTGTGTGTGAAGCATAAGTCACAGTTAGTGGATGACAGGTTGTTCAGTTTTCTTGGAGTTTTGGATCAAGATGAGGCTAGAAAGGTTCACTGGAGCCAGCTCCCATGGGGCACTGCACGCTGGGCTGAGAAGCTTTGGCTATGTCCATTTGTCACTAGGGAGCCAGTGAAGGTTTTGGAGATGGGGAGTGGCAAGCCAGAGCTCACTCCTTGGGAAGACTTGGCTGGCTGAGCTGTGGGTCACAGCAGGATGGGGGTGGAGCAGCTTTGTGATGGGATCCTGGCCAGCTGACTGGGACAGAAGCTGGGCAGCCCAGGTCCTCCCTCTGCCCACCCTTCAAATTTGGGACCTGACCAAAGTGTTTAACCCTGGCGTTGGGGTGAGAGGTCAAGGGTTTGGGATTCTGGGAAGCCCATCCTGGGGTGGGACTGCTTTGACAGGTAGTCAGCAAAGCACTCACCAAAACCATAGATAGCATTGCTAGTGTGGGCCGGACCTGAGACCCCACAGCTGTCCTGGAGAGATCTGGACCATCCCACCCTCAAGGAGGCCACTGCTTTCCCTAGGTGAGGTGTGGAGCTGCTGTGAGCTGTCCTCCTCCAAGCCCAGATGGCATCACCTCCAGCTGCTGGAAGTGCCCTGCCTCTTGCCACTCTGTCACAGCACCCGCTCTGGCCCCTGAAGGGAGCCTCCTTGTTTATCCTCAGTCCCTTCCTGATCGATTCCAACGTGGGTGCCCTGAAGAGGGGCCACCAAGATGGCTGCCAAGACCTTACTTGGAGAGCCCCGCTTGCTCCTCCTCCCAGCCGGCACCCAGGCATCTGATCCACCAGGAGGGAGGCAGCTGCTCCCACAGGCAGCACCAGGCAGATGCTGGCAGCATCCAGGAAACCCAAGGAAGGGAGCCTCGAGGTTTTGCCCCAGCACTGGGCCAGCACAGATGGCAGGACAGTGCCTTGGCCCCGGTGTAGGCTGAGCATTTCACTTGGCTAAAGAAAACCTTTGCCATTTGGCAACTTCTCCAAGCTGGGCTTTGGCACGTGGAGGGCAAGGCTTCTGTGGCGAGCGAGGGTGCTGCTTCTAGGAGGTGGTTACAAGCCCCAGGTTGTACCCTGTAGAGCCTCAGGCCAAAGGCCCAGATGACCACGAGTGCTCATCTCTTGACCAGAAGTCTTTCATCAAGCAGCAGCTAGGGGGTCTGCAGAGAGGAAGGTGCTCTTCTGAGGATCATCTTTAGGGAAGGGCACTGGCCTGGGCATGCAAGGAGCTTCAGGGGTGAGGGTGTGGCCCAGGCTGCTTGGGCCACTGTCTTCCTGCAGCCTGCAGCACCGGTCTCTGAAGCAGGATGATCTACAGGTAGACCTGGGGGGTGTGGGGGCATGTGTGTGGACACCCCATCACATCTTGGTAGACTCCGTGCAGTCACAGTGGCCGTGGTGGTCGTCGGGGCCCGGCAGGGGCCGTCGAGGGGCGGTGGGCCAGCCACGGCGGAAGCTGTGCAGGGAGAGGCGCAGGGAGCCCAGGCGCTTCCAGAGCCGGAGCTGGGGCTCACTGGGGCTCCCGGGGTGGTGGGGCATGCACTCGCGAGCCCTGCGGCGGCTCGGGTCCAGCGCGGCCGGCTTGCAGAGCGTCATGAACAGCAGACAGGTGGCCAGCAGGAGGAAGATGCAGGCCAGGGCAATGAGCATGGGGAGGGGGTCAGTTGCCTCTGCAAGGGTCCCGGGAGTGACGGGAGCTGAGAGAAAGGTGAGGGGGCTGATGGCTGGGGAGCTGTCGAGGCTGGGGCCCTCTGTGCTCATGGCTCCTGCAACAGCAATGGGACAGAAGCTCAAAGCCAGATCAGCTGGACCCAGGGCAGCGGGTGCAGAGGAGACTTACCTAGGGAACATGGATGGGGTGAGGCACTGTTAAACTGGACGGCATCATAGCCACATCACAGGTTAGGACAGCGAGGTCCGGAGACACGACAAGTCTAAGCGCACACACAGCTGAGCAGTGATGGAGCTGGGCCCAAGCTCAAGCCCTCTTCCAGCTCCACCCCCTGCCCATCTGACATGGAGACAAGAGGGCAGTGCCTGTCCGCATTTTCAAATCAATCCTCGTGAATCATCACAGGGTCTTAGGCCTGGAAACTTGGGACCAACTCCGTCAATAACTTGCTCTGTGGCCAGGAGCGAGTTATGGATGGCAAGAGGCTGCAGCTGCCAGGGTCCCTAGCAGTTATCTAATGCCGAAGCTGCAAACTGGGGGCCCACAGGTGTGTTTAGGTGGGTCCTTGCCGTGTTTTTATCAATTTAATTGTGAGTATTTTCAAAATAATAACAGATTTCACAAAAATATCTGGGTGTCTGAACTCCCTTGAAATGTCAGAATTTCACCACTGGCACTGGCCCATGTTCCTGCCTCATCCCTGTGTCTGGGGTTGAGCAGCCGCTGCCCCCTGTAGACAGGGCACTGACCTCCCACTCCCCACACTCCTCCACAGGCCCACCACACACCTTATTTCACCTGCCTGACCCTGTGGGGATTCCGGTGGCTGCTTCCTGATGCAGTCCACCTTGCTCCCGTGACAGGTGGGAAACTGAGGTCCAAAGAGGGGATTTGGCATTAGGGAGCCAGTGAAAGTTTTAGAGGTGGGGAGTGACAAGCCAGAGCTCACTCTTTGGGAAGGCTTGGCTGGCTGCATTGTGGGTCACAGCAGGGTGGGGTGGGGCAGCTTGGTGGTGGGAAGGCCAAGGCCATACTGTGAGCCAGTGGCCAAGTAAAGGCCAGAAGCAGGTCTCCTGACTCCTGGCCCCCACGGCCTTGCCACCCCTCTGGCCCCTAACCCTTTCTGAGCTTAGTTAACTGCTCTGGGAACAGGTGGGAAATACACCCACAAGGAGTTGACAAGAGGGGCTGGAAACCCCCCAGGGACATCATGCACCTGACAGGGCATTTCCGTTCCCACTGAAGATCATCCCATTAGATGCAGTGCAGCAGAGAGTCCTTGTCGATGGAAAACCAGGCTGAGCTTTTAGCTCAATATGTCTGGGATGATAAAAATGCTCACAGAGCCTGGCCAGCAGATAACGCATGGCCAGAGGGTACAGATTAGCAGCGCCACCTGGAGACCACTGACTGGGCCCCCTCGAGGAAGTGGAGGGGCCTCAGCCCAGACCCACCGTGCCAGTGCCGGAGTGCAGGCCCAGTGTGGTCAGCTCTGTCAATTTCCCAAGAGAAGCCAGAAATCTGCATTTTTTTTAAGGCAAACATTCTAGACGTTTAAATATTGGCAGCTAATTCAAACTTGTAGAAGGCAAGGAAGAAGAGAGGTGGGGTGGGGGAGGACACAGCAAAAGCCAAATAAACTTGATTTCAAAATAATGTGAAACGAATTTTCAAATATTTGAAACACTCCATAGGCCAAACCAAACACATAAGCAGAGGGCGTCCAGCCTGCAGGTCAGCATGTGTGATCTTTAAATTCTGCTGACGTGGACAAGCAATCCCACGGTTTCTGATAAAAAGTCATGATTTCCCTTTGACCTTGGGGTCTTTCCTTTTCCTGAGGGTGGGGGATAGCAGATTTTCCTCCTTCCCAACTTGCAGCTTAGATAGCAGTTGAGTTTCTAGCACGGAAGCTCAGGAGGAGGAAAGGCGTCAGGTCGCGCTCAGAGAAGCCCTGCCACAGGTAGCGGGGAGGGGAGTGGGCCACCTAGTCCCCCACCCGAGGGACTCCTGTCCCTACCCCAGGCACTCACCAGCAGTCGCAGGACCTCACTCCTGGCTCCCCGCGCCCAGTCAACTGAGGGCATGCAGAGCACCCCACCTCCCACCCACTCCCCACCACAACCCCTCCCAGCACTTCCAGGCAGAAAACGACCCCTCCCAGCGCCCGGCTGGAAAGTGTGATGCCCGTCTAGCTGCCCAGGGCCTCCGCCTTTGCGGCATCAGGCCTAGAGAGCACTCTGGCGGGGCAGCTGTGCATGGGTTGGTCTTTCCTTGAGTCTGAGCAGGGAGGAGGGACGGGGTGTGCTCACTGCCCACTCTCGTGGGGAGAAAATCAGCCATCCCTCTCTTCTACCCTGCACGACGCTTGGCCGGGAATAAGAAAACGGCAGCCTGAAATGGGAAATGCCTCAATCCTACTAGTTCTAATGTTATTTCAAGGCCTTCAAAGGAATCTGGAGACCCTATTGGGTTAGCAAAGAGGATCCAGGCTTCAGGCCTTGGGACCTGCTTTAATAAAAAAATAAGTGAGGCCAGGCGTGTTGGCTCACACCTGTAATCCCAGCACTTTGGGAGGCCAAGGCAGGAGGTTCACTTGAGCCCAGGAGTTTGAGAACAGCCTGGGCAACATAGTGAGACCTCATTTCTAAAAAAAAAAAAAAAAAAAAAAAAAAAAAATTTAATTAGCCAGATGTTGTGGTATGTGCCTGTGGCCCCAGCTACTCAGGAGGCTAAGGCAGAAGGATCATTTGAACCCAAAAGTTTGAGGCTACACTGAGCTAGATTCGTGCCACTGCGCTACAGCCTGAGCGACAGAGCAACACTCTGTCTCAAAAAAAAAAAAGAAAAAGAAAAAAATAAGTTAAGTGGAGTTGTAATTAGCATCTGAGTAGTTCCTGTGGCAACGATCCTAAGTGCTTGAAAACAACACGACACCCTTCCTGGAGCACGAGGCAAGTCCAGGTGCCAGGCCCCTTGACACCCTCTACTGACCAACCAGCAAAGGCCAGCTAGTGCTGGGAGCGGACGCCTTGCCCGGACCAAGGCCAGGAATCATCTGGAGGGCAGTTGAAGCCACTCCCTTCCCACTGGGGCCAGGGTACACCAGCAGGCCCTGCTCTGGACATATCTCTGCAAGCTCAGTATAGAACCCTCCTCTTCCCTTGGAGTCCACAGAGCAGGACCTGCTGTGGGCAGAGAAGACTGCTCTGTGGCCTCGGGCTGGTCCCTACCCCTTACTGGGCCTTGTTTCCACTCTCTACAGAACCAGAGGACTGCCTAGGTCTGAACACACCCTCACATTCTCCCAGGAGTCCCTCAGCAAGGGTCTCCACCACACTTCCCTCTCCAAGCCTTCTCCTGCAGTCCCCCAAGCACTGACCTCAGAGCCAGACCCCAGCTGTCCCGAGCTCCGTGGAGACGTCTTCTCAGCTGTGGAAGGGAGGCCCGAAGAGCCCTGGGCGGTGCCTGTGACCCCAGCCCTGCCCAGGCTCTGCTGTGCCCTGCAGCCCTCGGTCAGCCTGGCCAGCAGAGTGGCCTCCCCGCCACTCCCCAGCTGGACCTGGCTTTGTCTGGAAGAGTTCGGGCTCTGCCTTGGGGGAGGGGATAGCTTAGGGAGAAGGGATGGCAAATTGGGAAGAGGGAGAGGGGAGCTGTCCAGAGACTCTAGGGTGCCCCCCCGCCTTCCCACCTCCTCGCTCCAGCCTGTCTCCTTGGAGCCTTCTCAGGGGTGGGGGACTCTGGGAAGACGCAGAGGGAGGGCTTTACTGCCTCTGTGGCCCCATGGCGCTCACCTTCCCCTGCTGGAAGTTTGAATGGTATGGTCGGCGGCAGCCAGCGGGTCGCTATTCAGTGGCTGCCAGCCACCAGGTTACCCGGGAGAGAGGTTACTAGCTGTGGTGGGAGGGGAGCAGGCAGAGTGCTGGGCCCTGGCAGCTCCTGAGGCCCCTCTTGCAGCGTCCCTGGGCCCCGCTCCTTCCAGGCTTTTCCCTCGGCTTCTAGAAAAGCACCTTTCCTTTGAAGGTGTCTGGCTACAGAAGCGAGGGGTGAGGGGAATCTTCAAAGGTCAGGGGGATCCCAGGGCAGAAAGCATAGGAGTGAGGGACTGCAAAGGCCATGCTCCCCACAGTGTGGGTGAGCCACAGAAGACCTCCACCGGAGGCTCTTTCCAAACCACACACACACACACACACACACACACACACACACACACACACTTCCCTCCCCCAGCCTTCTTTCTCCCCGGAAGCCAGAGGTTCCCTGGCAACCAGCTGCCTGCTTAGGAGCCCCAGTCTTCCACAGCTTCCCCACGAGGGACCTCCAAGCTCCCAGAAGTGCAACTCAAGACGGGAGTCATGGCTCTGTCTAAGACCTGAGCCTCGGACCCATTCCCTTTTTTGGAGCCCCAGTTTATGGTTTTTAGCTCTTCCCTCCTGCCCTTACCCACAAAAGGAGGCACTGTCTGCCAACCCCAAGATGGACAGGAGCTTTCCTATGGGCTGTTAGGGCTAGAGAGGTCCTCAAGGGTCATCTAACTCCTCTTCTGAGAGAAGAGCCCCCTCTTCTCTCAGATGACCAAACTGAGGCCCAAAGAGGTGTGACCTGCCCAGAGGCACCCAGCAAGGGAGTGGTGGGGGACTTGGTGTTTCCCCTGTGCCGGGTGGGCAGGGGCAGGCAGTAGGCATCCAGTGTAGGCAAAGCATCCAGTCCAAAGATGTTCCGAATGCCCAGAGCCCCCATTGGGATTCCTGCCCCTCCCATCACAGCCTTCACTGCCCTCATTTTCCTTAACTTCCTCTTCTAAAACCAACTGAACACTTCATCTGTGGCCCTCGTTCCTCCTGAGATGGCAGAAGGCAAAGCTTCCAGGGTGGTGCAGGCTGCTGGAGCAGGGAGGCGTCAAGGAAATCTCACCATGGATAGACACGCAAGGGCGTGCTGTGGGCAACGTGGCTCTCTTCCCAGTCCTGAGCCCTTCCAGATCTGGACAATTGAAGCGCCCTGTTACATCCCTCCACCTGCCAGCTCCTAAGATTTCTCAGGGAATGGGGAGAGAAAGAACTGCAAGGCAAGGGGCAACCCAGCCATCCCCAGCTCTGGCATAAATCAAGAGGGCTCCCTGGAGAAGGTGGCATCACTCATGTCAACCTTTACCACACATCCCCATGCTAGGCACCAGCCAAGATGCTTTGCAGGATGACTTCTGATCTTCCTTTCAACCCTGCAAGGTTGGTCATCATTGTGCCCAGTCTAAAGATGAGGAAACTGAGGTTCAAGGGGGCTAAAGTACTTATCCATGGTGCCATAGAGAGTAAGTGACAAATCCTAAATTCATGCTTGGGTGTGCCTGACCCAGAGCCCTTGTTCTTTTTGCTCCAGTGTACCGGTCCTCCTCCCCACCGTCAACATGCTCATCAGAATCCTCAGACATGCTTACAGCAGCGTCCGGGTGTGCATCGAGCCCGACCAGGCCAGCGCCTGCTGCAGGCTCCTTGCTCTCCCTCCATACCACCATGTCTGTGTTCGCCGTCCTGCGGAGGCTCCAGGGCCTCAGTGCTGCTGATTGAGGCTGTCATTCCACTCTTCCAACCACAGCCCTCTGCTGTCCCTGCATGACCCCTTCACTCTAGACTGGGGTCCCAGTTCCTTCCTCAGCCTCCCCAGCTGCCTCTACTTTGGCTCACACTGTTTCCCAGCACAAATGTTCCTCCCACCTCTCTCTGCTAAGCCAGGTTTCCGCCATCCTTCCAAACCCAGCTCCCTCCTTTGGAAGCCTTCAGCCAATCCCACCCTCACTGTTTCCTTGATCTTTGCTAGCAGGAGCCCATCCCCATCTTCTCTGCAGGTTTGTCCAGTGAGCAAAGATAGGAAACCCTGCATTAGGGCTTTGGGTGGCAAGAAAGAAAATCCATTCTATATTATCTTAGGCAGGGCCAGACATGGTGGCTCACACCTGTAATCCCAGCACTTTGGGAAGCCAAGGCAGGAGGATTGCTAGAGCTCAGGAGTTCAAGACCAGCCTCGGCAATATAGCAAGACCCTGTCTCTACAAAAAATTAATAATAATCTAGGCAGAAGGAGAAGTGTACTGGAGCAATACTGGGATACCCCACAGGATCAAAGGAAAAATCAAACAGGGAGCGAGGCAGAGATGGGCTCCTGGAATAGCTGGGCCCAGGGATGCAAACCAGGGCTGAGTGTTGTACGTGTCCTTCATTCGTGCTCACTGAGTGTCAGCCTAGTTCCTCTCCCTGGAGCTCTGCTTCCAAGTCATTCACATGTTTGACCCTACTGTGTGCCAGGATTGTTGTTCCAGAGACCAGGGATGTCGCAGCGCACAAAACCCTTTCTTCCTGTGGGGATATAGGCAATAAACAAAGATAGCGTGTATCAGAGGGTGACTGGGGGTAGGGAAGGCCAGGACATTGGAGTGGGGGCTATAATTTCATATGCAGTGCGCAGGGAGGGTCTTAGGAGAAGATATTTGATTAAAAACCTGAAGGAGATGAGGGCATGAACATGCAAATATCTGGAGGGAGAGCTTGCCAGGAAACAGCCAGGGCAGAAGCCATGAGGCCAGCACACGCTTGGTGTTCAAGAAACAGCCAGGAGACCAGTGTGCTAGGGCAGTTAAGAGGAGAGTGGTGGGAGATGGGGCCCAGAGGTGTGCAAGAGAGGGGCTGTTGATATTCCCACATTTTACTGCTAGAAAGACTGACTCAATCTCTCTGGGCCCAAGATCAACAATCCCAGAGAAGGATGCGATTGGCTGAGCTTTGATCAGGCACCTGGTCCTGGACCAATCCCCTCTGACCATCTTGGCAGGGTCAGGAAGAAAATGGCAGCTCCCGTGCACACCACAGGGCTGAAGTGAGAGGTGGTGAGACAAGGAAGGGCAGACCCAGAAGAAGTGGGAGAGCCCAGGGTCTTACAAAGCAATTCACCACAGATCCGACAGGACGACATGTCATGGGAGGTTCCAGCCTCTTCCTGCACTGCCCTGGGGGAGTGGGGGGTTGTTCTCCACTTGTTTTGGGTGGACAGTGGGTAAAGTAGGTATTCAGTTGTTGGCTTGACAGGACTCACGTTGGGGTCAGCTATGGTTCTGCCAGGAGCCTTGAAGCTGGACTCCTTGTAAAAAGGGCTGAGCACTAGGCAGTGTCTCAGAGTGACAACAACATCCCCCCCACACACAAGCCCACCAGAGGCAACACATAAACACATAAGCCTGAGGTGCAGCCATGCAGGCCGATCTGAAGCTAGACTGGGGTGATGATGCGTGTGAATGAACATGGAGCACTCACGTGGGAGGAGGGCTCCTGGGCTTCCACGAAGTGACCGTTACAGTGTACAGTGTTGGCTGGGACCCAGTGTGGCCAGAATAGCTTCAGGCCAAGGAAATGCAGGCAAGAAGCAACCCTGTTGTCCAGCCACCCTGGGAGAGGTTCCTGGACTCCGAAAGGCTGCCGGGTAGGGATGTGGAGGGATGGGACAGCCTGAGAGAGCCTCGACCCAGCGAGCTGCAGTGCCATCTTTCACCTGCTCCCCCGTCCTCCCTGTGAACCTGAAGGAGGATCAGGGGCAGAGCTGGCCCTGGACAGGGCCACAGGGGCCTTCAGCGGCTGGACATCCTAATGGGGATCAGAAAGACGCACACGTCCCCTTGTCTCCCACACCCCCAGCCTCTGTGGGAGACCGCTGGTTTTGGCAGGATGGGGTAGGATGTGTGACAGGAAGGAAAGGGGGTCTAAAAACCTCTTATCTCCCTGCTGGGTGGCATTCAAGAAGTAACTCATGTCTCATTCTCCCTCAGCTGAAAGCCACAGACGCGGACGAGGGCGAGTTTGGGCGTGTGTGGTACCGCATCCTCCATGGTAAGTGAGGCTGCCCTAGGATGGGGGGCCACCCTCCTGCCCGGGCGAGGGCAGAGCTTCTCTAGGCTTCCAAAGGTCTGGGAGATGAAGCCAAGAAAACCCCCAGGGCTGTACACATGGGGCAAGGCCAGAGGGAGGAAACAGGGACATTCTCCTTATTCACACAAGGTGGGTGAGGGGGCAGCTTTTTTGATTATTTGTTTTTAAGATGGAGTCTCCCTCTGTCGCCCAGGCTGGAGTGCAGTGGCGTGATTTCTGCTCACTGCAACCTCCGCCTCCAGGGTTCATTCTTGTGCCTCAGCTTCCCAAGTAGCTGGGACTACAGGCGCGTGCCTGTAATTTTTTGTACTTTTAGTAGAGACGGGGTTTCACCATGTTAGCCAGGATGGCCTCAATCTCCCAACCTGGTGATCCGCCTGCCTCAGCCTCCCAAAGTGCTGGGATTACAGGCGTGAACCACTGCACCCCCGGGTAGCTTTTAATTGCCGTATTCCTGAAGTCCCTGGTGTCCTGCAGAGCTTCTCAAAGCTATGGCCCTGACAGATAGGGCCCAGAGCCCAGGACAGCCCCCAGCAGCACACTCCCCAGGAACTGGGACTCAATGGCCCAACCAGAATCTGGTGCCCATCCCTGAACCAATCACTATGGCCAGGAAATAAAATGTGCTAATCCTCCCACTTCTCAAATCACGGGTAAAGTCACTGCCCACAAATGTTATGGACTGAGAGTAGAAAAGAGTGGATCCCCAAAGGAAAATCAGGGTGCTGTGCCCAAAAGATAGGGGAATGAGTGCTGGACCAGCGCTGAGATGTCCACTAAATCCTGGATTCAACCACCCATGGAGAATTTGGTTTCGGTCCCTGTTTTTGGAGTGCCCCAGCTTCTTCTGAAATATTAAAAAGGCCTCACACTACCCACATCTGTGGGTGTAGGAGCAGGGCGAGGGGGACCAGCAGGAGCCCCACCTGCTGGGGACCATCAGCATCAAGATGAAGGCTTTCAGGAAAGAGCTGCAGGCCTTCCTGGAGCAGGAGAACCACTCTGGGGATGGCCTATCTGCCTTGCGCCACCTCACAGAGTCCTCCAGCTTCCTCTCCACTGTGACTTCCGTGTCCCCGAAGACCCCCATCCTCCTCACAAGGAGGGAGCAGGTGAACTTCTGCCCCCAACCATGGCAGGCCGGCACAGCAGGAGACTTCTGGGCAGGGCCGGTATTCCAGGGGGTCTGTCCCTCCACCCAGGTAACCATGGCAACAACTTCCGAATCCATGTCAGCAATGGGCTCCTGATGCGAGGGCCCCGGCCCCTGGACCGAGAGCAGAACTCATCCCACGTGCTGATAGTGGAGGCCTACAACCACGACCTGGGCCCCATGCGGAGCTCCATCAGGGTGAGTCTAGGGGCAGGCTGGGGTGCTGACCTCAGGACGGGGCCAAGCCCACCGCTAGAACAGAGAAGCCCATTAGTTGGTGCCTGGGTGTGGGCAGGGCCACCACCAGGTTTAGGAGCTGAATGACATCTGGGGCTAAGGGTTCGGTGACAGGTGCCCAGCCTGGGACTTGGACTTGTCATTTTGCTCTGAGTTTGTTCCTCCAGCTGTGGAAAGGAGTCAGTGATAATGATGTCTGTCCTAAGGGATGAAAGAGGTATCCTTACTGTACTAACCCCTGTATCCACAGAGCTCTCTAGGGTAAGTCAAGGAAATCTCACATGGGTGATCTTGGAGGTACAAATGCTAACTTCATTTTACAGATGAGAAAACTGAGGCACAGAGAAGTTGCTAGTGATAGAATCAGGACTGGAGCCCCTGTCTTCTGAATCCAAGTTCAGTGCCCTTTCCAATGAAAGTGACCCTAACATATTCCAGTCACCTCTCCCAGCTGCCTCATCAAATGTGTTCTTTTCTGCCCAGCCTCACCTGTGCAGCCAAAATCAAATCAGCCTTAGTCCTCCCGAATGGCTGAAAACCTACACACAGATGCTCCCACTGGTTGTGTTATGTGCACTACCACCAGCAGGGGGATGACTGAGATGACCTCTCAAGGCCACCTCACCCCCACCCCTGCACACTCAGCGGCCCCCAGCCCCTTCCCCTAAACCAGTGAGTCAGACCCCGGACATTAGGAGTAGGAGGGAGATGGGAAGAGTCAGGCGGAGCAAGCAGGGACTTTCACTCAGAACTGAGCGCGCCGCTCCTCTTCTCAGCCCCGTCTCCACCCCTGCTTCCCCCAGGCTGGAAACAATGAGCAGTGGTCACCGGGTACTCACGCTCACAAACATGATGGGTCTGACTGCGCAGGGGCTGTGCTAGGGCGGGTGACTCAGCCCTGACCCAGCTCCTGCTGACACCCCCAAGGCTTTGCCCCAGGAAGTGCTGGGAAGACACCTGGGTCTTTGCAACTGCCCTGAGTGAGACCTGCCCTGTGGACATGGCTGAGGGGGTCAGATCCCCTGGTTCTTACAGGGCCCTGATGACAGAGACTCAGACACAGTGACCTGGACATGCACACAGCCATGCTGGCCTGCATAACTGTGAGTCTCATTCGTGGGCTGGTCAGTACGCCCTCATCAGAGCCTGCCTTGTGTGGGGCCCACTTCAGGCCACAGAGTGACGGGTGTCAGCGAAGCTGGGGTTGGGTCTCTAAACTTCAGGCTTCCTAACACAGCCCTCCATGTGGCCCTCGCTCCCCACTCCCTCCCCGAGGCGTGGTGGGCGCCTGCCTCCAGGATCTGCTCCCATCAATGCCTCAGCATCGTGGCTGCAAACCTCTTTTAGCCACAAAACTTCTGTTTAAACAAAATGATATGCAGCATCCCAGGGTACGGTGTAAAACAGATCGAAGCCAGGCTGTGACGATCAGTGCAGGGGTGGGGCTCCCAGAGCCACACCCGCTCAGCTGCTTACCTCCTGCCCCTGTCCCCGTGAACGCTGAGGAATAATAAACCCTCACACGTGCCCAATATTTTTCTAAATGCCTCATGTACTTTAACCTCTGTAACCCTCATAATAGCCCTATGAAGTTGGCACTGTTAATACCTCCATTTTACAGATAACATGATTGAGGCAAAGAGGAATTTGCCGACTTGTTCAGGGTCACACAGTGGTAAGGGTGGAGCCAGGCTTCATGCCGCGGCAGCCAGCTCAAGCCTGTCCCCTTAACCGCTACACCCCACTGCCTCACACAAGCCTCTTCAGAGCCCAGTCGGAAACTACTGCCTCATCCCCTCAGGGTAATTTTAAGGTGAGAATTTGGGGGCTGGCCCCTGAGGCAGGGACTTGGTGGCACTGTAGTACACAGCCTCCACACCTGTGAGACCCGGGAGAGCTGGGGACCTTCCTGCAGGCAATGTGGGGACTCTGGCTTTCCGCTGGATTCATTTTCCCAGCAGCAGGGGAGAGACAGCTTGCAGGAACCATCCACATCCTCCAGTTCCTGCCTCAGAGACCGGGGACAGCCCCAGTGAGGGGTCAGGGAGTGCAGAGTGAGACAGTCCCCGTAGAGACTGGGTGTCTCAGGGTGTACACGGCACATACACACTCAAACACACACACATGCCCACGCACACCTCCTCTCCCTGTCCTCCTAACCACTAACACCCCATTTTACAAATGAGGAAACTGAGGCACAGCACTGCACGGGCACAGCACTGGATAGGCACAGCACTGGACAGAAAGCAGGTCTGGTTCTCCAGGAAGCCCAGTAGCTCCCACTTGCTCAGCAAGAACCTGACAGACCTCTGCTTCCTGTACATCTGTGCCTCTCAAGTCCGCAAACCATCTTGCCTCCTCCTGTCTCTGCTGCTAAAAACAAGGCTGAAACCAACCAGAGGATGGTGGCATGTAGCCAGACTCATGGAGGACAGGCCACACCCCAGCTCCGTGCCACCTCTCTCATCTTGTCATTGTACTGTCAGCCCGGCCCTGTTTTTTCCTCACAACTCTTGGAGTCAAGGTCATTTGGACAAGTAGATTCAGGAAGGGTAAGGCCCACAGTTTTGAAAGAGGAGTGGTTAGTTTCTGTTTACAGAAAGAGTTCCCGAAATTCATCCATGCAAATTCCCCCCGCACCCACCCTACCCAGGATCTTCCCCAGCCAAGTTCTGGGTGAAGCCAAATTTAGAAGTTTCCAGCCTGTGAACAGCTGCGCCCTGGAGTGGACGCGTTAGTTTGCATAGTGGGTTCTGGGTGTCTGGACATGAACATTCTAATGACACAGCAGAGCTGTGAGAACCCTAGGAGCAACGATGCAGAGAAACTTTTACCCCTATATGCCTCTTCGCCCCCAGCCCTGCCACCCTCCCCACCGTGGAGTCCTCCACTGGTTAGGCTGCTATTTTTGGCTTCTACCAGCCAGAAGCTATGTCACTTCTCTCCAGCTGATTCCCAGCTAATCCCCAAAGAGAAAGCAGGGCTGATCCCAGAGGCAGTGACCAGGTGCCAGACACACATGCCTCTGCTGCACATGCTGCCGGCCCCTCCCTTAGTGCTGGTCACCACATGCAAAGTCTGTATGGAGAGTCACAGCCCCTTCCCTATTTGCTCCCCTCTCCACTTTGCTGGCAAGTTCCTACCGGCCCTGGCTCTGTTTGGCTGGGAAGAGGGTGCCTCTCCTGTTCTGGGGCCAGCTCACCACAGCATAGAGCAAAGAGCTAAAAGCTAAAAACTCCTGGGCTCCAGCAATCCTCCTGCCTTAGCCTTCCTAGTAGCTGGGATTACAGATGCATGTCACCACCCCCGGCTAATTTTTTTAAAAGACAGAGTCTCACTGTGTTGCCCAGTCTGGTCTCAAACTCCTGGGCTCAGGCAATCCTCCTGCCTCCGCCTCCCTAGTAGCTGGGACTCCAGGTGCGTGCTGTCACTCCTGGCTAATTTTTTTTGTATTTTTTGCAAAGACAGAGTCTTACTATGTTGCCCAGGCTGGTCTCAAATTCCTGGGCTCAAGAGATCCCCCCACCTCAGCCTCCCACATTTATGGGATTGCAGGCAAGAGCCACCATGCCTGACCTCCATAAACACCTTTTAAACTGTATTATGTTCATGACGTACAACGCACACATTCATAAAGAGGACTTAGACAGTGCCGTTAAGTGGTGAGGAAAATGATGTGTAATTGCACAATTCAGAAACAGCCACTGCCTTGGGTGGGGGCCTCAGAAGCAAACCCTGAGACAAGGATTGCTGTGAAAGTAATGTGTAAGAAGCCCCCACAGGAAATGGTGGAAGAGGGTGCGACCAGAAAGGAAAAACAGCCAGCAAAGTGGCATGGAGGGAGCTAGGCCTCCATCCCCCAGGGAGCCCTAAAGCATCCCCTCACTGTCCCAAACAGGGCCAAGGAAGGTGGAGTCTTTGCTGTCCAAGCCCATCAATCATTGGCTCAGGGCTGCCCTAAGGGACGGAAGTTCCCAGGCATTTCTGCTCACTGGGCTGGTTTCCAGCAGCCCGGGTGTGGGTGCAGTGAGGTGGGGATGGTCCTCCCCAAAGAGCCCTAGGGGCTGGGTGCTGGCTGTGAGAAGGTGCACAAGAATCGTAAAGAGTGCTGAGCACTGACATTCTCTACAACAACTGCCATTGTATTTTAACCTGTATTCTCCAAGATATATTTTGATATTTGATTGTGATCACTTTGAATTTTTTCGAGAACTTTTGCACGCCCTGGCTCATTTTGTCTTCATAACAACCTTAGGAGTGGCATGGAGTGTGAATTATTATCTTAATATTACCACTTCATAGCTGGGAAACGGGTGGCCCCAAAGAGTCACTAATTAGTCAGACGTTCCCACAGCGTTAGTCAAAGAGCCAAGAGCAAGATGAAGTTCATTCCAAAACAAGTGATGTTTGAGCATCTGCCACGCGCCAGGTGCTGTGCAAGGTGGTAGGGACACAGTGACACACCAGACAGGCCCGGGGTCCCAGAGGGAGCTCATAGCAGGCCCAGGAGAGCAGTGACCACATTAGCTGGCCACAGCGGGCCAAGCCCTGGGCTTCTGAGCCTCCACCCCTCCCTGACCTTGCACCCCGGCCTGGCTCCCACAGGTGATTGTGTACGTGGAGGATGTCAACGATGAGGCCCCCGTGTTCACACAGCAGCAGTACAGCCGTCTGGGGCTTCGAGAGACCGCAGGCATTGGAACGTCAGTCATCGTGGTCCGAGCCACAGACCGAGACTCTGGTGAGGCTGGCAGGAGGAAGCTGGGGGTCCCATTGCTCAGAGCAAACCTCCCCGGCTCACCCAGCCCCTCCTTCGAAATGGTTATCTTTGATGCTTCAGGCTCCCCATTTAGCCATGTCTAGGCCAGAGAGGGGCTGCTGGGATGGTCTTGATCACTTCCCACCAGATGCCCTGGCCTGAGAGGGTTGGAATCAGAGAGAGTTGTCCTAACCATTGGGTGGACAGAGGAGAGGCCACAAGCTTGAGAAGTCCAGCTCCATCATCCCAGGACCCAGCAGCTCCCACTAGCCTTTGGAGAGGGGCTGAGCAGAGCTGGGAGGGGTAAAAAGGACCCATCAGAAAGCTGGCTGTGGCCTGGCCTGCTCCTCTAGCCCCTCCATGCCCTCCAGGACCAGCTCAGGGCCTAGCACACCCAGCCCCCCTGACCCCGTGCAAGGGACAGTGCCTCTCTATGCTACAGGGCAGTAGCCTGAAGGCAGCCTGAACCTTGCCAAGGACCCAAGCCCCAGAGCCACAGCCGGCATCGCAAAATGAAGGGGAAGCATGCCGGGTCTCTGTGGCCCTCTGTGCGGCCTGGGCTGTCTGGCCTGTGCCTCAGTCAGTGATATGACTGAAAAGGAGCATTTTCTGGGGACCCACTATCCCCCAGAGAGGCTCCCTGAGCTGCTCATCCTTCGTGTCAGCTACTCAGGTGGCCCCTAACCCCTCTCTCAGCATCCTCAGATTATCTGTGGCATGCATGGGATGGGGCAGAGGGAGAATGTCAGCTACTCTGGTGGCCCCAACCCCTCTCTCAGCATCCTCAGATTATCCGTGGCACGCATGGGATGGGGTGGAGGAAGAAATGGCTGCAGATTCTCAGGCGGAGTCTCAGGCACGTTAGGAGAGTTTAGGGCACATATGCGGCTATGGCCGCATGGTTCATGGCCTTTTCTATGTCAGGGATCCCCTCCCCAGAAAATGCACATCCAGTCAGAGTCCCCAAGTAATTCCAAGGAAGTCTTGGATTCCCAGAGTGGTTTGATGACCACTCCCTTCCCTGACCTCCCCTTGAGGTCTGTGAACCTCAGTTTTGGAATGCCAGCTCTAGCTCCTGATTGAATGGTTAGTTTCAAGGCACAGGAATTTGGGGTGTAGGGAGTGGGGACGATGGGGGAAGGTGTCCCTGACACTGGACCCCTTCTGTCAAAGGGACCAAACCAAGGCTTGGCCACCTGTGAGGATGCTTTCTAGATCAAAGCCTCCACGACAGGAGATCCTTCATTTCCCCAACCCTTGTATGTCCAGATGTCAAAGGGAAGTGCATGAGCTTGAATTTTGAGGCTCCAGGAGCAGACCCAACTCCCTCTGTCATATCTCTAGTGCCAAGGCCAAGCCCCAGAGGAAGGCTCAACAGTGCGTGCTAGATCTTGCCATCCACATTGACTTTAACCCATCCTCTGCCTCATCTCTGGGGATGATCCCTCCCACAGAGGTGGGGCAGCCCATGCTGGGTGAGCCACCCAGAGGGTGTGGGTGTGGCAGCTTGAGAAGCCACAGCACAGCCCTACTCAGTTCTATCTGCGACTGCACAGTCTCTGTGTCCTCCTGCAGGGGACGGTGGCCTGGTGAACTACCGCATCCTGTCGGGCGCAGAGGGGAAGTTTGAGATTGACGAGAGCACAGGGCTTATCATCACCGTGGATTACCTGGACTACGAGACCAAGACCAGCTACATGATGAACGTGTCGGCCACTGACCAGGCCCCGCCCTTCAACCAGGGCTTCTGCAGTGTCTACATCACTCTGCTCAACGAGCTGGATGAGGCCGTGCAGTTCTCCAACGCCTCGTACGAGGTTGCCATCCTGGAGAATCTGGCACTGGGTACTGAGATTGTGCGGGTCCAAGCCTACTCCATCGACAACCTCAACCAGATCACG
Source organism: Colobus angolensis palliatus (assembly GCF_000951035.1). Classification (NCBI taxonomy): domain Eukaryota; kingdom Metazoa; phylum Chordata; class Mammalia; order Primates; family Cercopithecidae; genus Colobus; species Colobus angolensis. The sequence goes on from NW_012113141.1 coordinate 4,985,573, forward strand.
TACCGCTTCGACGCCTATACCAGCACCCAGGCCAAAGCCCTCTTCAAGATAGATGCCATCACGGTGAGGGGCTGGGGCAGGGAGCACCATTTCTTCCAATCTAACCAACATCGGTCGAGCTGCTTCTATGTGAACAGCACTCTCCTCTTTGTCATAAAGTGTCCTTGAGATGGCCAAGTGTGGTGTCATGTACTTGTAGTCCCAGCTGCTTGAGAGGCTGGGGCAGGAAGACTGCTTGAGCCCAGGAGATTGGAGGCTGCAGTGAGCTGCGTTTGCACCACTGCACTCCAACCTGGGCAACAGAGTGCGACCTTGTCTCTCAAAAAGAAACAAAAAAAAGTCCCTGAAATAAATGTCCCTATAACACACCCATTTTCGTACGTAGGGGTAAGATAAAAGTTTATACCTATGCAGGCTGGTATCCTTCTTGTTACTAGACAAGGAAAGTCTATAGTAGGAAAAACTAACTGTTTTTCCTTCTGTTTTCACACCCATCACAGATCCCTTCACCTCTGGTCATCAAAGTGTGTGTGGGGATTTCCCCCATAGCAGCAACCAATTATCTAACTCTCTGGACACCAGCTAGGAATCCTATAGTTTGATTTAATTCTAAACATTTCTACCTGGAGTTAGCATCAGATCCCACAGGCTCACAGCTCAGTCCCTCCCACACACCAAGCAATTATCCAGCAGACACCATAGTGTCAGATCCCACAGGTTGAGGGCTCAGTCTCACAAAACTGCCTCCGCTTCAGCTGCCAATCACAACCTCTAGGTTGTTTGACCCATGCTTCTGACCAACCGGCTAAATCGGAGTTCCCACAACCCCCTCCACAAGTTCCATGAATTTTCTAGAGCAGCTTGCAGAACTCAGGGAAACACTTTACTCACTATTACCAAGGTATTACGAAGGATATTCTAAAGGATATCAACAAACAGCCGAATGAAGAGACACACAGAGCGAGGCATGGGAGAAGGGGCTCAGAGCTTCAGTGCCCTCCCCGGGCTTGCCACCCTCCAGGAACCCCCTACATGTTCAGCAGACTGCAAGCTCTCTGAACGCTGTAGTTCAGGGATGTCTGTGGAGGCTTCATCACATAGGTATGATCAATTATTAACTGAATCTCCAGCCCCTCTCCCCTGTCTGGAAAATAAGGGGTGTGGAGGCGGGGCTGAACATTTCAAGCTGCTCAGCCTGGCTTGGTCTTTCTGGTGATCAGCCCCAACCCAGGAGCCCACCAAGAGTTGCCTCATTAGAACAAAAGACTCCTATCACCTAGGAAACTCCGGGGGATTAAGAGCTGTGTGCCAGGAACCAGGGACAGAGACCAAATGCGTATTTCTTATATCACAATGTCACAGAAAGTGCTACAAGTCTTATTTCCCTTTTCACCTTGGCTATTAGGAAGCTCAGATATAAATGTTGGGCTTCATTACAATAACTATTCCTAGCTAATTGTCTGGTGCACCAGTCTCTTATCTACTGCCAGGCTCTTACTCCTCCATCTTTGCTTTAGTGTATCTTTTATCAGAATTCCTTCTTTGAAAGTAGGCAAGGTGTGAATCACTACAATGTGATAGGCCTTGTCCTAGAGGATATTGGGAACACAAATGGACACAAAGATGAACAAGAGCCTTCTCAGCCCTCAAAGAGTTCTCAGGCTAGAAGTGGAAATGAAAATAATCCAGGATGCAAATCAGAGCACCAAAGGAAGATGTGCAGAGAACTACAACAGAGGGGTAGTGGAGCCCCTCAGGGCCCAGCAGTCATACCTGGCTGGGGAAGCAGGAAGGCTTCATGGAAGAGGTGGCTTCCCAGTGGAATGTGAGAGAGAAGAAGGCTTTCAACAGACAGAGTGTCGTGGGGAAGTTATGCCGAGCAGAGGAAGTGACATGGAGGTGGGAAAGTGGGCAGAATGACCAGGGTTAACAAGGGTGCGATGTTGTCACTCACCCATCTGACCCCTTCCCTGCAGGGTGTGATCACAGTCCAGGGCCTGGTGGACCGTGAGAAGGGTGATTTCTATACCTTGACAGTGGTGGCAGATGACGGCGGCCCCAAGGTGGACTCCACTGTGGTGAGTGGGACCAGGGCGAGAGCCCCTCAGGTGCAGCCCCTCGCCGGTCATGACACTTCCAAACCCCTTCTTCCCCAGCCACCCAATGTATGGGCCAGGCAGTGGGCAAGGGTCTTGATAGCCTGAGACCTCGCCGTGTCCAGCCATGCCACACCTTCCCAGCAGGCTGGGCTAGGATGAGACTTCAGGCAGGGGGAGGGTGGCACTTCCAGAGACCACTGCCGGGAGTGGGGTCTGGAAGAGCCACAGACTGCTAACCATCTGCATCTTTGCCTTTTCTCTCGCTCCCCTCCTGCTGCCGCCTCTGCCTACAGAAGGTAAGTAGCCTGTGGCTGGAGCTTACCCTGTGCTATTGGCTGTGGCCAGTGCTGGCCAGGCTCTGCCTGGCCCTGGACCTTCCCACCTCTCCCAGAGAGAAGGCACGTGGACATGCCTGCAGCAGGCCCCTCCCAGTGCCTCCACTCTCACACCCGAGCTCAGGCCCCTCTGGGGCATGTCCCCTGCCTCCAACTCTGCCCTCTGTGTCTTGCCTAGCCCCGGTAGGGTCTTGGGTGGGGAGAGCACTAGCAAAGGAGTCACTGGAAGACTACTGAGGCCTTGTGCCAGCTCCACTCCTCGCTGGCTGTGTGACACAGGCAAGCTGCTTAACGTCTCTGTGCTTCCCTTCCTCGGGTCTAAAATGAGGGTCGTGCTGGCATTCCTGCCATCCTCAGAGGATGCAATGGAAGCCGCAAGAGACTGCAGGCAGAAAGCCCTTTGTAAGCCGGTCCTGGAGGCAGGTGTGACTGCAGTGGGGCTCTGTCCTGATGCCTCAGCTGCTGCATCCATCAAGGGGACCCCCTCCCTCTCTTGGGGGTTGGTGCGTGTGGGGTGGGATGCACATTGCAGGGCCTGGGAGTGCTTAGGAAGGGGAGCCATGGGCACAGGTTTGTTGCTGCCCTTAGGACAGCCTCTAAGTAAAGGCAGAGAAGACTACGTGCTAGGGCCCCTGGGGGAGGAGGGCCCGCTGAGGTCAGAAGAGCCAGACTACATTCCTAGAAGAGACAGCCCAGCCTGAAGGGAGAGGCAGGCAGGGGAGCTCATGCTGGGGTTGCAATGGGAGTGGGTCCAGGACCAGCTACCTGAGAGAGGTCCATGGGACGGCATCCTGTGGTGATCCCAGAACACTCAGCCATCGATCTGGCCTGGACACTGGCCAGTCAGGTCAGCTACCGTCTGGAGACCACCTGGGGCATCAGGCTCATCATCAGCCTTGGTTATAGCCACGTTGCCATGCCCTGCTGAGTCCCTGTCACATTAACCTAAAAAAGCTAGAAGCCAACTCAGTGTCCAAGCAAAGAGCTGAACACAGTTTCTTGGGGTCCTCGGCCCCAAGGCTCCCTGGAGGTGCCCAGTTCTAGCGGGCCTGGCTGTGGCTGGGCCATACCTAAAGGCCTCCTCCATCCATGGGGCCAGCCTGGGGGTGAGTGAGGCTGTGATGGGCAAGGAGCCCCCACAGCTCCCCTCAGCTGTGCTCCCCAAGGGCAGCCGGTAAGCCAAGTGCTCGGGCAGTGGGTGCTGGGCCACCCGCATCCTGCCACTCCCAGCCAAGGGGCAGACACTCAGGGGTAAAGTGGGACCCTCTTACTGAGCCTTACCCTCTTCATTCATACAATGGGCCCACCTGGCCCTCACACTGCAGGTGTTGCAAGAAGGCTGGGAGGAGAGGCCAGTGGGAGTCCAAGGGTGGCAGGGTTGGCGAGGAGGCCCCCCTGCGTGGACCGCCAGCCACTTCCTCGGCACGGCCAGCGAGGGCTTCGGAGCACACAGTCCTACCTATGCCCCCGTATTTCCACAGTGCTTTGCCCTCTTCCGGGTGGCAGGGCCCACCCGCTTTTGCTCTGCCCTGGCTTCCTCTGAGAGGCTCCCAGGGCCCGCTGCCCCAGATCCACCAGCCACGGTAGCCCCACACACTGTTTTGAGGTGCTAGGGTGGAGGCAGAGGAAGGGGCCCTTTGAAGGTGGAAACACTTCCTCTGCTAGGCCGGAACCCAAACCACAGCTCACCTCCACCTGGCTCCTCCCCGTCCTCAGCAGCCCTGGCCAGCCCTAGAAGGAGTGGTCAGGCAGACCGGAAGGGGCAAACTGGGTAGGGCACGGCTCTGCTATAAGAGCTCTTGAGTAAGCTCAGACCTTCAGCGCGTATGGGAGGGCAATGTGGACTGTGAGGCCCTGGCTGAAGACATAGACACCCATCTCATTCCCATAGGCCTGGGAACCTGTCCTCCTTCCTCACCCACTGAAGCCGACCCCCTTCCACTGGGAAGTCTAGCAGCCTCCTCACCCCTGCATTGCAGCCTCACCATGATCAGAGCAGTAGTCACTGTGGGAACACCTGCTGTGTGCCAGGCACTAGGCTGGGTTCAGGCCACAGCAAGAAACCAAAATTAGACACACCCCCTGCCTTCCTAAGCGTACGATACAGTGAGGGAACGACATTGATCAAATGATCACAGCAGTAAATGCATGCCCTGAGAGAAAGCCTATAATAGGTGTCAGGGAACTAGAATAGGGCTTCCCTGCGGAAGGGGCTCAAGCTGAGAGCATCAGAATGCATGAGAGTTAATCCAGCCTAAAAAGGAAGAGCATTTCGGGCAGAGGGAACAGCAAACACAAAGGCCCTGTGGTGTGAGGAACCACGGTGAGTCTAAATGAGGCCTTAGCTAGAGTGAGGGTGTTTGGGAGGGATCCAATCACAAGGACCCTTGTCTGTTTTCACCCTGAGAACAGTGTGATAAGTATTGTTTTTCCCATTTCAAATGTGCGAACTGGGGCTCAGGGACCTCAGGGAACTCCATAGCAAAATTCATGACAGATGGGTAGAGTCTTGGCAAGAGAAATCATGAATATCTGCCAGGCAGGAAGCGGGAACAGGGAAGAGTAGGTGCCACCCCTTCACTTTCTGTTTGCTCAGTTATTCCTCCCAACAGGTGTTCTCATTCTGATTTTCAGCTGAGGAAATGGAAAATCAGAGAGCTTGAATAACTTTTTCCAAAATCGCGCAACTCCTGAGCGGTTGGGTTGGCCCAGCTGCGAAGCCTGGGCTCACTCCCCTATACTTCTGAGAGCTGCCTACAGATAGGGGAGTGTGGTTGGGACTGAGCAGTCAAACCTGTATAGTAGGGAGGATGACATGGAATTTCCTCTGCAGCGTGCACAGGCTCAGCCGGCTCCCCATGAGTCCTGTGCAGAGTCAGCAGGGCCTGGGAGCCCCTGAACCCCATACCCAGGGAAGCAGAGAATGGGTCTGGCCAGGGGCAGGGCAGTGGGAGAAGGCCTGTCCTGGGATACCTAAAACCTGAGCTCTTCCAGCTTCCCTGACGCTCTCATCAGTGAACCCCTGTGATTCCAGCCACCTATGGCCATCCATGGACTGGAGGCCTCACCCGCAACAGGCCTCCACTCTCCTGCCTCTCCACAAGAAGCCCGAGCCACAGACACAAAACAATATGCTCTTGCGTGCCATTTTTTGCATGCCTGGTTTTTATTTGACAGTCGGAAATTAACATGCCTTCCCCATCTGCCCTTCTACCCACTGGCACCAAGCCGCCTTGCAGCCCCCTCCTACTCCTGGGCCCATTTCCTTCCCTCTAAGCCCGAGGTTGCAAACAAAGACACCTTCGGGCACTATCTGGCCACCAGATGGGTTTGGACAGCCCATACATAATTTTCTTCTCTAAATTTTATTACTCATCAGCCAATTTCACTTTAAAATCTAGATTCCTTATTTTTCATGAAAAACAGGAAGCTTTGCTCATGCTAGACCAGCATTCCTAGCCTCTGTCTGCTTTAGCCATGGCCTGGCTCTTCAGTTCTCCTGTCCCCAACACCTCTGACAGTCTCCCCACCAGGCCCCTTCCCTTGCCCTCCTGGCCAAGATTTGAGTGTGTCTATCTGCCACCCCACACCAATCAGACTGTTAGGAGCCATGGGCCCAGGGCTTCCTTTGCAAAGTCAGGATAGGCTTCAGTGGGCTCTGAGAGTTTGCTGATGTTCCAGAACTCACTGGGGATCTGGTCCCCACTGGACCCATGGTGGGACCCAGGTGTTTGGAGCCAGGGAGGGGAAGGAGGCTGTAGGTCTCTGACCGTGTTCACCCTCAGGTCTACATCACTGTGCTGGACGAGAATGACAACAGTCCCCGGTTTGACTTCATCTCCGACTCAGCGGTCAGCATACCCGAGGACTGCCCCGTGGGCCAGCGAGTGGCTACTGTCAAGGCCCGGGACCCTGATGCCGGCAGCAATGGGCAGGTGGGCCACCGAGTGAAACAGCCGGGATCCACCATGTCAGCAGGGCTCCCACAGCTCCCACAGCTGGAGGGGCCTTCTGAGCCACCCCCATCACCAAGCACCAGGCTCTTCCAGTCTCTGCCCCTGCACTCACCCAGTCGATGGTCAGGGAGAAGGGACAGAGCTGCCTCAGAGCTGTGCTGGCCGGTGGCCCTGCCTGGGTCATGTGGACATGGAGCCCAAAGGCCAGCCAAGGCTCAGCCCCACAGTGAAGTTGTTTTCCGGGTGACTCCTCCCCACGCAGCCCCAGCTCCCTGAGAGGACATGCTCGTCCTCCCTCCTGCTTCCCGGGCCCAGCCCCATGGCAGGAAGTGCTTGCCGTCGCTCCAGGTTTGGACACCCCAGAGTGCAGAGAAAGAAGTGATGAAACCCACCAGTGTTCACACAGCTTTCATCTTTTCCGTGCACTGGGCCGTGTGTTTGCAGGTGTTAGCATGGCTTACATAGTCTCAGGGGTCGAGGGATGCTGGCTTTGGAGACAAAAGTGTGTGGGTTCAGGTCTCTGGCATTTGCAAGCTGTGTGACCTTGGCTGGTTGTTCCATGTTTCTGAGCCTCCTCTCTGTGAACTGAGAACAGCTGCTTTCTGTCAAGGCTGCTCTAAGAACCAAGTAGAGTCCAGGTAACGCCGCAGCATGTGCCCGCCTCAGCAGCGTGAGCACAATTCCCTCTACCCTGGGAAGACTTCAGTGCCATGGGATTCATGCCCTGCTCTCCCAGGCCAGCATGCTGACATCCCCTAACCCCAGAACCTTCCATGGGTGCTACACTGCCTCCATGGGCCTGCACCCCCATTTTGAGGGAGAGGAATCACTTCTGCATAAAACACTATACTCCCAAATGCCCTTGCTGAACAGAAGGCCCAAGTGGGCAGGGGAGGACCAGGGAGTCTCCCTTAGCCCGACCTGGCCACCTCTCCTCCACACCTGCTCACCCCTCACCCTCTCTTCTCCCCACAGGTAGTCTTCTCCCTGGCCTCTGGCAACATCGCGGGAGCCTTTGAGATAGTCACCACCAATGACTCCATTGGCGAAGTGTTTGTGGCCAGGCCCCTGGACAGAGAGGAGCTGGACCACTACATCCTCAAGGTGGGGCCTGGCCTCCCTTGGGCCGAGAGACCACTGGCTAAGTGCCTAGACCAGTCACTACTCTCCATCTAGGAGAGAGCCCGTCCATCAGCACACTCTGGTGGTCAGTGGCCCTGCTGTCACCAAGTAACATGGGGCCAGCTGGACTCCTCGGGGCCAAGAGCACAGTGAGGCCGATCCAGGATAGGGAAACCTGGGAGGGACCTTAGATACCCAGGAGGAGGCAGCTGAGGCGTCTTCCCCTGCTGTAAGAGCCAGGAGGACGAGGGAGAGCCTGGTGGAGCTGGGAAGGCCCCAACTCTTCTACAAATACAGTGTGGCCTTGGACAGGTTATTAACTCTAGGCCTCATTTTCCCCACCTGTGCAATGTACAAAAAAATCCCCATCTGGCCTGCCCTATGGAGGGAAGAAACAAGTGCAGACGTGAGGAGCCACGAAGGCTATCATTATTACAGAATGGCTGTGGCTGGGATGTTTGCTGAGGGCTTTCTAGGGACCTCAGGGCTGCACTTCTGCAAGGGGCTGAGCTCCTACAACACTTACGACTGCATCCAGGCTCCCAGGAACAGGCTCAGCCTGTGGTTAGGGCACCAGCTCATTGCTGATAATATTACTTGAGGCTCTTTTCCTGTTTGCCAGAGATCATGGGACAGAGTGCATGGGACAGAGGCCTTTGAAGCTAAAGGCAGGAGCCTTGGGTCAGGTTGCGAGCCCAGGGTCATGGTCAAAGGCTGGCACAGCCCAGAAGACAGTCAGAGGTAGGTCAGGAGGTCAAGGCTTAGGTACATGCTAATCAGATTCCAAATGAGGATCCCAAGTCAGACAACGATTGGGCAAGAATCATTCGCAGCATGGGGCAGAAGGTGAAGGCTTTGGGGAGAGCCCAGGGCTGGCCAGGCCACCCGGGGGTGCTCAGTGAGTCTCTCTGCCCTCCCAAATGCTTCCCACTGATTGCACAGTCCTTTTGGACTCCATATTCCTGATCCTGCCTGCCACCCTTTAGCCCTGACTCCAGTTGCCCTCCTCCTTACAGGTTGTGGCTTCTGACCGAGGCACCCCTCCACAGAAGAAGGACCACATCCTGCAGGTGACCATCCTAGATGTCAATGACAATCCTCCAGTCATCGAGAGCCCCTTCGGATACAATGTCAGTGTGAATGAGGTGAGAGCAGCCCCAGGGCCCATATAGCTGGACATCTGGGGAGACGTGGGCATGAGCCAACCATGCAGCACCTGTTTAAATGTCTGCCTGTCCCCCTGGTCCCTCAGATCTCACGGATGGGAACTGTGGCTCATTCATAATGATAGCCCTGATTTCTAGCCCAGATCCTAGAACACAGCATCTTTTTGGAGTAGAGGAGAAGAGAAAAGAGGAAAAGAAGAAAGTTGCCTTTCACCAGACAGGAAACTGAGGTTTACCCCGGGAGCTTGCCTTTTCAAAAAATGTATTTATTATTCAGCCCTAAGACTGAGCCACTCTAATCTGCCCTGGCATTGCTGGGTATCATGCCAGGTTGGACGTTCATGAAGGCAGGATGGCACGTGGCCAGAGTCTAGCTCTCAGGCCAGACTCCCTTGCTTCAGCCCACTGATTGGCTGTGTGGACTTGCACACATTCCTTCCCTGCACCTCGGTTTTCTCATCTGTAAATGGGGATGATGATACCAGTACCTAACTCGCAGGGTTGGAGAGAGGACCCAGTGAGTTAACGCAGGCCCCAGCATGTCGGAGGTGCTCACAGAATGTTTGCTGCCATCATCCTTATTATCTCCATCGTTGCTCCGGGGTAGATGCAGCAAAGCTTTCAGCAGGTACAGGGGGAGCCTTTGGGCTACAGGAGCAGGTGCTAGACTGTGCCCCAATGCCGTGAGTCCAGAATGATCACTCTCCTGTTCTCCTCCCAGAACGTGGGTGGAGGTACTGCTGTGGTCCAGGTGAGAGCCACTGACCGTGACATCGGGATCAACAGTGTCCTGTCCTACTACATCACCGAGGGCAACAAGGACATGACCTTCCGCATGGACCGCGTCAGCGGTGAGATCGCCACACGGCCCGCCCCGCCTGACCGCGAGCGCCAGAGCTTCTACCACCTGGTGGTCACTGTGGAGGACGAGGGCACCCCCACCCTGTCGGTGAGCGATGGGGGTGGCCAGTGGCCACAGGGAGGAGCACTTGGGCCAGAGCGGCTCCGCCTCCGAGTGAGGGGAACAAGATGGGTGGGAATGGAATGCCACACGGCAGGCGAATCCTTGACAACTCCTTCATCGTGCCTTTAGTCCATCTGCCCAAGATGGCCTCCCCTTATGGATGCCTATTGCATGCAAAGCCGGGGTGCTAGTTTGCCCTCCTGAGTCTACAGCTACTCAGAAGCTCTGTTTAGTCCTCTTTTCTCTCACAGAGCAGCTCTATGGGGTGGCACAGCTTGAGCCTCTGTACTGGGGCCTGGCCCAGGGAACAAGTCGGTATGAATCTAGCCCCCACTTCACTTGCCCACCTGTGCACTGTGAGGCCACACCAATGTGCATGGTGGTGTCTTACGGAAAGGGTGCCTCTCTGGCCCTCTTCCCCTACGTTGTGTGGTGTGGCATGCTGTCACACACATCAGGGTGGGAAGGGACTGGTGTCTGTGGTTCACACTGATGCTCGAATGAACAGGGCCACAGCCCAAGGCAATGTTCAAAGTTTGCCAGGTTAGAGAAGGACTTGTGGGCCTCAGGGGCTGGATGGAGATCTCTAAGAGGTGATGAGCTATATTGGGAGTGGCTTATAAACTGAGAGTAGGAAATTTGGAGTCAGGAGCACTGTGGCTGGCTGCATGATCTTCAGCAAGTCAGAACCTCTCAGCATATTGCTTTTGTCATCTGCAAAGGGGAGATAATATCTACCTCATAGGTGTTGTTTGGGGAATCAAATTAGCTCATGTCTGTGGAAGCACTTGGTAAACCATGAGGAGGAAGAGGACTGTTAGTTCTCTATTGCCACAATAATGCTGCCTTACAAACCAAACAAAACAGAGGTGTAAAACAATAGCCACATAGCGCTAATCCCGCAGGCTGGCAATCTGGACATGGCTTCGCTGGGTAGTTCTTCTGGTCTCAGCTGGGCTCCTGCATTTGTGTGTGGGCAGCTGCCTGTCAACAGGGCGCTATGCTTCTGAGGGTCGGCTGGCTAGCAGCTGGGGTGACAGGGACAACTCATCCTCCAGAAGGCTAGCCCGTGCCTGTTCCTATGGGACTGGAAAGTGTCCAGAAGAGACGGCAGAGGCAAGCAAGGCCTCTTGAGTCCCTGGCTTGGAACTGGCACAGTTGGAAGGTCACTTCTACCACAGCCTGTTGGCCAAAGCAAGTCACAAGGCCAGCTCAGACTCAAGCTATGGGAAAACAAACTCTACCTTCTGAAGGAATGAGCTACAAAGTCACACTGCAAAGAGTGTGGTTACAAGGAAGGTAAAGAGTTCAGGGACAGTTTTGTAATCTGTCTCCTGGAAGGACCCTGATTGCAAAGGAGGCCTCAGCTCTGTCCCTCTCACAGCAGGTTAGACCTCTCCCCTTTGACAGCAGCACTGTGGGAGGCGAGGTCACACCACGTCTAGGCAGGGCTCTTTATCTGGAACTTCTCTCGAGATGTTGGTCCAATAACTCTAGGAACTGGGATTGGACCAATAATCCCAGGAACCCCCACCCCCACCACTACATTCTGAGGAGTCCAGGAAATGGGACTGACTCTGGGCACCCCTGTGGGCATCCTTAGACCCACGGCTACACAGTGTCATCACTAGCTACCTCAGTCATTCACACCCAGTGGGCTAAACAGGGGCACATTTATAGGACACGTGTCACTCACTGGGCAGGGTGGGGCTGGGGCAGAGATGGGTATCATTTACTGTGTTAATGTGGCAGGGCCCAGTTTCGACATAACCCTCCCCACTGCACCTGGCTTCAGGGTGGACCATCTTGGTTATCCCTTCAATAGCATTTGTGAAGTAACAGAAACTGAACTATGGAGTCACAAAGAATCAAAATGCATTTTCCCACAGAGCAAAAATTCTACAGAGAATGTGGATTTCAGGCTCGGTGGTGTCAGAGCTCATGTTTCTTGGCCTTTCCCTCATGGTGGCAAGATAGCTACTGTAACTCCAGGCACCAAGTCAGCATCCAAGGCAGGAAGATGACGAAAAGGCGGCAAAGGGCTATGGCAGCTACTTCTGCCCTTTTATCAGGAAAGCAACAGGTTTCCCAGAACCACCCTCCAGAGTGCTGCTTGTGTCTCCTTGGCCAGAAATGGCTCACGTGGGCACCCTAGCTTCAAGGGAGGTTGAAAAAAAATGACGGACAGGATTATCATGGTCAGCATATTACTTGGGGGCCAGATATATCACTGCCCACACAAAAGCAGGCCTCTGTCAGTGAGGAAGAAGTGGAGAATGGATTTGGGGTGGGTATCTGACGGCATTTGCCACGCTGCCCTCCCTAATCCTAATGCAGGCCAGCCAACGTACTACCCCCACTCCCCAACCACACTCCAACCCCCACAGTCCTAGGGTCTCTCAGGGAGGCCATCAGTGGGATCCATAACATTCTAAGACCCTGCAGTTTGTAGGCAAAATCAAACTTCCTTTGGGTCCCCAGAATAAATGGGAACTGAAGAAATGGAAAATCACCCTGGCCACAATTAATGACCCAGAATGCATGGGCCACTATCCAAGCAACCCTTTAAAATCTTGGGATTGGTCCCCATGGCTAAAAAGAGTTTCCAACTGCTGGCCAAACCCTCTGCAGGGACCCATCCCAGCCCCTTGGGGACCATAAGCATTCCCTCCTCACATGTCAGCCCCTGACATTCTGGCTCTCACTGAAGCAGGGCTCAGCCCATACCAGCTCCCTGGTGAGAGCATGGGAAGCTGGATGGCATCCGCCCTGCTCATCCTGGTCATCACCAGCTCTGCTCCCTGAGGCCCCAGAAAACTCCCTCAGGATGACTAGGACCAGAGACCCTGAGGCCATCCATCTCCAGGGGAATATATATGGGGCTTCCTGGGCTGAACCATGATGCTTTCTTCCAGGCCATAATATAAACAGCAACAGGTACCAACTTGAAAGATTTATAGGAAAACAATTTTAAGTCAAAAAGAATTCATCCCTCTTCAGTTTCTTTCCCCCTGCTTCTCCAAGTTGGGAAAATATTCCTATCATTTGGTTTTTGCAGGGGACACCTCAGTGAAGAATTGCAGTGACCATAGGGACATAGAGAAACTAGCACTAAACCATATTCATTCAATCACTCATTCATTCAGCCGTTATTCCCTGAATGGCCACTATGTGCCAGGTACTGGAGATACAGAAACGAAGAAAATGTGGTCTGTGGCCTGAAGAAATGAAGTTGAGTAAGGGAGGCAATGAAAACACCGGTGTGCAATGGGGTATTGAGAAGGGCTTGGGGACGGCTTCCTGGAGGAGGTGACACTTGGGCTGAGTCTTCTGGTCAGTCTTGGTTAGCACAGCCAAGAAAGAAGTACATTCTGGGGTTCAACCTGCACAAAGGCTGAAGAGCAAGCAATAATCAGGGGTGGGTTCTGGGAGCCACAGGTGGTTTAGGCCTGGGGCTGCTTCCAGGGCCAAGGGCAGGACTCTCTATTTCCATATCCTCCCAGGACAGTCTATATGAAGCTTACCACAAGGGCTGCTCCCACTGCCTTCTCAAGAACCCCCACTGCTGCCTCCATGCCTAGCCGAGCCAAGGTGGGGATGGGGCAGAGCAAGCAAGCAGGGGTCCACAGCCCACAGTGCCCACCAGGGTAGCTTGCCTCCAAGGAGCACTGGACCCTTGAAGATTTGTTTCCACTGACCAGACCCTCACCTTTGGGCGGTAAACCCCTCAGGGTTATGAATATCCCCAAGAGCAGGGCCGTTCTCTGCCACTGGGCAGATTTCACCGGATGCACGTGTGAGGAAGGAGCATTGTTGCAGCCCCTCCTAGAGCAGCCAGAGACCTGAGCAGCATGCAGCCAACCACCCTGAGATTCCAGGAATGGCTGCCACAGTCTAATAGGTGAGAGAGCAGCTGCTACCCTGCATAGATCTGTCCAGAGAAACCCAGCAGGCCCACTTGCCATCCTTTTATTCCCACTGCGGTTATCTGCCTGGCTTCAAGACGGCCCTCACTGGCTCAGGATCAACCTTGTTAGAGGACAAGGGCATGAAATATTCATTCATTTGTTCAGACGACACCAAGTATGTGCGAGGCCTGTACTACAGGCTAGGACACCAGAGATCCATCAGACACAGGGCTGCCCTGCAGGAGCCTACAATCTAGCGGGGGAAGACACATGTACCGGAGAGCTGGCGCTGTGATGTGGTAGAGTGCTAGGAGCCTGGAAACCAGGGCAGGTTTTCTGGAGGAGGCATCATTTGCATCCCTGTCTGGAAAGATGAGGCTCCCTAAGCAGGGGGCCTGGTATTCGGCTGCTGAGACCCACCCCAGAGCCAAGAGAAATTATCTGAGTCCCTCCAGCTCTACTTTTCTCCCTGGGACCCTTGTCCCCCCAGTTTCCTGAGAGCCGGACATTCCTGCAAACAGCTTAGGCCACCTCCACCCAGCCTTAGGTATCACCTGAACTTGGAACGGCTGTGCTGCAAGGGGTATCCAGGCCAGCCCCAGGCCCACCACACAATGGTGTACCACTGGCCAGGGGGAGTCATTGTGCAGCCTCACCCCCTGCCTAGGGCAGACAGGCCAGGCTTGGGGGAGGGGTCTAAGTGGTTGTCAGGGAGGCCCCTACAAAGGAAGAGCTGGGCCCAGGGAGGAAGCACAGAAGGTAACTGGGAGGTCAGGAGTTAGCCCAGCCTCAGAGGCACTTGGCAGCGGGGTGGAGAGGGAGGGAGGGCTTGACTGTGGCCTCCCTCCCACGTGAATTGTTGCCAACTGATAATACTATTCCAGATAAGAAGCCCTGGTTTCTCAGGCTGGTGAGGACATGCAGAAGTCACCTATCCAGGCAGAAGGACAGAAATCTCCCACGGTCCCCTTATGGTATGCAAGTCCCCAGCAGCGGCCCCATGATGGTCTATGAGCTGGGGATACTGCTCTTGGCAGCGCACCTCATGTCTTTAGAGCAGAGGCCCCTTCTGTTTATTAGACTTGGACCCTGCTATTGTGAAGTCTGCTTCCCCTGGCTTGAGATCAGAAGGTCCCAGCCTGGCCCTCACCCTCTGTGGCACCAAGGAGGCTGGCCTTCCCTGACCCAGCACAAGTACATCCAGACCCCTTGGCCTGGCTTCTTGAGGGATGTTCCACGGCTGCCCACATGCTCCACATACAACTGGCTAAGTTCCTCCGAGAGACCCTGGGGCTCAGCTGCTGAGGGTCTCTCCCTTCCACATCCCCTAATGCAAGCAAGAGGGGCACATGGGCCACTGTGCCTGTCAGGAGTCCTCTAGCTCCACAGTTGGCAGGCAGAAAAGGGGGTGGCAGGAGCCGATGTGGAAGGAGCCTGCCCATCAACAGCAGCGTCTTCTGGACCCAGAGAAGGCCCAGGCCAGGGCAGGCAGAGCACAGATAGGAACATTTCTGGTGTGCAGTACAGTGGAGCCCTGGACCTGTGGGCACGAGTTCATCTCCCAGAGCCCCGGTATGTACTCTAAGCAAGTCCAAGGTGAAGGCCAAGCCAGGTCCTGGCCCATAACACCACTCCATTCAGTGAGGAGAAGGCAGGAGGCCCAGGGTTTAGTCGTAGTCCCACCATTTACTTGTTTTGACAAGACACAGACCTTTCAGAACCTCTATTACCCTGTGTGTTAAATGGCAGCAATAAAACCTCCCAGGGTTTTCAGGGAAGGGGGTGGATCAAACAAGTAATAACACATGTGAAAGTGTGTTGGAAAGCACCAAGGATTATAACAGAAAAGGCCAAGAGACAGCACGCATGTTGCCACTTCCCTCTCCTGTGCCCCAGGCGGACACGGCTATCTATCTCTGCACTTTCTCACCAAGCTATATTGATCATTCAGAATCCTTCTCAACACATTCCAGGAAGCAGTACCAATAGATCAGAATTACAAAACAAAAGAAAAAGAAAAAGAAACAC
The DNA here is from genome assembly GCF_000951035.1 of Colobus angolensis palliatus. Taxonomy (NCBI): domain Eukaryota; kingdom Metazoa; phylum Chordata; class Mammalia; order Primates; family Cercopithecidae; genus Colobus; species Colobus angolensis. Next base: position 5,001,151 of record NW_012113141.1, read on the forward strand.
CTGCCCCGAGGCTTGCACAAGATGAGGGCATTATTGCCATTGAGGAGTTTCCATCAGTCCTAGACAAAGCTGCTGGGAGGCAGAGCTGATGGAAAGTCAGAGGGGGCCCCACCCACTGTGAGAGGTTCTGAGAACAGAGCCTGGCGTCTGGGGCAGCCCATCACCCAGGAGCAATGTGTCAGTTATCAGCTTTGCAGCAAGGTCCAAAGCCCAGGCTATTGCTGGACCCTGCCCTCCAGGAACTCACAGGGTAGTTAGGGCGACGTAGCATCCACGGGTGAAGAGAAGCAGCAATGCAAAGCAGGGAATGCTCAGGGAATGGGCCAGGTGGCCTGTGCTGTCTGTGGGCTGGGCCCCGTGCTCAGCTGGGCTGTGGCTGGGCTTCAAGAGGCCTTTGTTCCCAGCATCCTGGTTAGCAACCCCAGTTCCTCTTTTGCGCATTGCAGCTCCCTGAGCAAATGTTAACCCAGCCCCCAGCACAGTCAGGCCAGCCTTGAGGAAGGCCTCATTCTTGAGGCAGAACCCCAGGGGCCAAGTTGGTGCAGGGTGGTGGCGGGACCCTTGCAACCCCCCGTCCCACCACATACTCGCAAGTCCACCCCGCAAGGAGCACCCCCTGAAGAAGGCCATGTTATCAGCCCCTCGGCCTAGGCCCTGGGCATGTAGTGGGAGGTGTGGTCAGGCAGGAGTCTTTTGAAAAGCAGGTCTCAGGGCTCCTGCACCTCCATCCCAGCGCCCATGGCCACGGACTCCCCCAGGCAGGGCCAGCCTGCCCACCAAAAGTCACCAGTGGCCTCTATGGTGTGTTTTTAGGGAGTGCGGAGCAGTCACCGCTGCCATCAGTAAAACCCTCCGAATGGTGCTTTCAGTTCCATTCCCTCAGCGTCTCCCTGGGAGGGAATAAAGGCAGGAAGTCTCTATTAAAATGTGAATGTCGGGAGATAGGTCAGATGGCCCTTAATTCCTGATTGATCTCCTAACAATGAATTAGTTCTTAAAAGCACGGATTTCCCTCTCAGGGCCTCAGACTGTGCTAGGAATCCAGCGCTCCAGGAGCCTCCTGCCCCAGCCCCACCCTGCCCCAGCCCGTAGTGCTCCTCCTGCTCCTTGGAGGCGCCATGTTCTCCCACCCAGCTCTCCCATGCACCCCAGCCCACAGCCACCAGGGCTGGTGTCAGAGGCATCACCATCCCGGGCAACTCAGAGGGCGGCTCCAGCAGTCTGCCCCTCCCCAGCAGCAGCAGGGTGGGCGTCCCTAGTGCGCTGCAGGCAGGGCCCGTGGCCATGGATGAAGATGGAACTGGGAGCTCAGAGTAAATTTCGCTGAAAACAGGAAACCACGAAGCCCAGATGCGTTCAGCTGTAAAAGGGTCCAGAGAAGAGAGGGCAGGGCCGCGCCAGAGGAAGCTGGGGAGGAAGTGCAGCAGCTGCTCTGCTGCGGGCCGCCTCCCTCTCCACACAGCAGCCGCCAGGCCTGGGGTCTGGCAGCCTAATTCTTAGAAGTTGTCTCTGCCTCGAGGTCAGAAGCTGAGGGCTGGGGCCAGGCCAGCCTCCCCAGAGGGCAGGGCACGCTCTTCCTGAGTTGGGACGTGGGCTGGAATCTGGGCTGTGGGCTTGTCCTTCGACTCCAGGGACAGCAGGTGTCCTGTCCCCACTCCTGCCCTGCAGGCCCCAAGAACTGTGAAAAACACACCCTCTTTCCTTCATTCTTTCTTTCATTCTTTCTTTTTAAAATCTGCTTTGAGACAAAGTCTTCCTCCGTCCCCCAAGCTGGAGTGTAGTGGCTTGAACACAGCTCACAGCAGCCTTGAACACCTGGGCTTAAGTGGTCCTCCCACCTCAGCCCTGCAAAGTGCTGGGATGACAGGTGTGTGCCACCATGCCCAGCCAGCACCCCTTCCTATGGCAGCTGGCATCAAGCATTGTGGTGACCAGAGGGAATAAAAGAAGGGACCCCCCTCCACCCAGGGACAAAGGAGAAGCCGGGCTTTGGGCATTCTGGCCACTCGAGGTGTCAGCCCCACCTCCCGGCCTATGTTTACCCTCTCCTCAAGGCCCCCAGCCCAGCCCAGGCCGAGCAGGAGGTGCTCAGTGGACCATTCCTTTGGGCCTAACTGGGGAACTTGGAAGCAGGGCCATGTGTCCAGGTGGGGTTCCCTGGCTGTAGCCGCAGGCTCAGGGCTCACTGCTGCCAGGCAGCCTAAAGTTGCTCCCCTTTTCCATCCCCCCAACCCCCAAGCAACTGGGTGAACATCTGCCTTCCTAGCCCCAAATCCTGGCTTTCAGCACCCAGGCCCAGCTCAGCAGAGCCAGTGTAGGCTGCTAGGAGACAAATGCCCAGGCTGGACTACGCCCTCCACAGTCCCTGGGGTTCCCATCCTGCTAAACGCTACAGGAGGTCTGCCCAGCCCCACCTCACCTATCCCCATGCTCAGGTACTGCCTTTCCTGTTTTACCCCCAGAGTGTACAGAGATGCCCCCCACTGTCCTCCCCTGCTTTAAAATCCTTCAATCACAATTCCACAAAGGACTGCCCTTGCCTATGTGTATAAAAACAAATCCAGGGCGTGCCCACAAGCAGGCGATGGGAACATCACCCCCACCTGGCTGAGTCGCCCTGCGGTGAAGACTCCGCCAGGCACAGATTGTATGGAGTGGAAGGTGGGGTGGGGGAGGAGCAGCAGAGTGCGGATTTAAACTGGCTCTTACAATCCATCCACAGGGTTTGCACCTGTTTCCCCACGTAGTTTTTAATAGCATCCCGCTTCACACTCAGAAGTGGCCCACAGTGGACAAGACATTGTGTGGCACCCTTGCAATGGCCCCGGCTGAGCAGCGGGAGTAGAGGATGGGGAGGGTGGGGGGCCCCACTCACCTTCCCAGAAGGCCCCACCCACCTCCCTCACCACCATCTCCAGTGGGTGGTGCAACATTTGGCCTGGCCTCAGATTGCCCAAGACACCATTTGCTCACAGTGGCCACCATGCCCCAATAAGTACTTCCCGTTTCGGGACCACCGAGCTCTGGGGACTGGAATGCAGGCACTGGAAGCCCCAGATTGACTTAACCTGTTGACAGATCGTCAGAGAAACTGCTGGTAGGAGGCAGCTGGGGAAGGTGGCGATGGCCAGTGGGCAGGCAGGCCTGGCCCCAGAGCCACTGTGGTACAAAGAGAAAGTCTGACAGAAGAGCAGCCTCAGGCAAGATGGGGGAGCCCAGGCAGCCATGGGGGACAAGTCTCTCCACAGTGCCCTGGGTCTCATGCCTGGGAGGGTGGCCCAGTGTCCATCTTGTCCCATTGATACTGCCATATCCCAAGGCTCATGTCTCAGAATTAGAACTGCTGACGGGCTGGACATTCTGAGACTTGTTAAGATTAAGTCATTTGACATCTGTGGCTGGTGAATGTCAGGTCTCTAGGGGAGAATCTCAGCACCCCAAAATCCTTGGAACAGGGGCTTAGCCATCCAGCATCCCCATGTAGCATCCAGAGGGGTTGAGGGTCTGGGCTTCTGAGATGTCGCAGTATCTGAACCCAGAGCAGGAGGGAGGGAACCAGGGCCGAGGCCAAGGAGGCCACTCACAGAGCCAGCCCTGGCTCAAATGCACCTGCCCAAACTCAGCCACAATGGCCCACTGTCCCCCAGCTGGTCTAGATGACCTCAAAGTTTGGAGAGTCAGGAACAGGGTCTGCAAAAAAAGGAGAAGCAAAGTGAATGGGGGCTCCTCTGTCCCTCACCCCTCAAGCCCACTCCATGAGGCTGTGGAACTCTTCAGGGAGGGTAGGGAGTGAGGCCGACGCCCTGCAGGCCATGAGGTCATGACCTTACAGGTCATGGTGCTGTGAAGGTCAGGAAACACTTACCCAGGGATGGGAAGAAGACATCTCCGGGGCCTGGAGGAGACAGGGGGGTGCCGGGCTCTGAAAGCAGATGCCGCCCAGACTCCGAAGGCTGCCGCTGGGCCACATAGGACAGGGGGTGCCTGACTTTGGCCTCCAGTATCCCCTGGGCAGGTGACGAGGCCTCAAAGCCAGGGTTTTCAATCCCTTGAGTGTTGCTGCCACAGAATCAGAATGGAAGGTCATCTGTGCTGTCTGGAGCGTGAACTCTACCCTCCCTGCCCCCGGCTTTTCTCTCCTCCCTTCCTCTCACCTACATCCCTATCCCCAGGCCTCAGCAGCATCTCCAAGCAAGAAGGCAGGAGCCAGGCCCACAGAGCAAAGGCCATGGGCTGCACCTGCCCACCTGTCCTGAGCTGAGGGCATCAGGGCCCACCAGAACAGACCCCAACTCCTCCCTGACCATCAACCCTGGGCACGACCAGGAAGCCGAAAATCACAGACACTTCCAGGACTTCAGCCGCAGGAATTTGGGGACAAGTTTCTCTTTGGTCAATAGAGTTGATGGCATTAGGATCGAACATCCCCAAAGCCTGTCTTGAGCTGAGGGGAGGGGTTCTCTTCTCTTCCCAGTTGGGAGTAGGATAACTTCTGAAGACCCCTGCAACTCTTAGATTCTAGGTGGGTTGCAAGTAGGACTTCCTTCAACCTGTCGTGAAGATCATCCCTTCCAAACACCTAGAGGAGCTTTGCGTTTGGTGTTGCAGGTACCGGGGCAGAAACTCGGGTTCCCTGAGCACATCCTCCAGGCCAGGCTGCATGCCAGCTTCCTGCCCAGAGCACACCAATACACAGTCCCCATCCCCTCTGCCCCTAGACCCGGCCTGCTGCACCACTCTAGGACCCTTCAGCCTCTGCCCTTGTGGCCTGCAGCAGTCTGACAGCTTTCTCCTTGGAGTTCTCTGCAGGCAGGAGGCACAGCTCAAGGGGTGTGGCTGGGGCTGGGCCCGCGGGTGTCCTTTGCATGTTTCACTGTCTGCGCCAGATCAGCTGCTTCCTCCCTGTCCCCATCCTGGCCCAGGCTGACCACTGAGACCCGAAGGTGGGTGCACGACACATCTGGGCAGAATCAGAGCTCAGCCTGCTGAGTGGGGGTGACAGGAGAGTAGCCAATCCGCAAGGATGTGCAGCCTTCAGCAGAAGATGGCAGAGGCTCTTCTGACCAGCTGCTCTAGGCGACTAAACAGGGCCCCTACTGCACAGAAGTATCTCTTCCTGGATAGCCGGCCTAGGAAGTTTTCTCAAGCAGGTCTCCATGGGCCTTACCTGTCCATCCGCACTAGCTCCTGGGCACCTAGGGACAGACAGACAGAGAAACTGGTCATGGAAGGGAAGGCTTCCCCATACAACATCCCTGCCTCTGCTGGCAGATGCCCTGCAGGGAACAGGAGCGAGCCCAGGAGGGCCCTGCCCAGCTCCAGACTCCATTTCTGCTCACATGGGTGCTGTCCAGCAGTGATTTGCGTGTCTGTCCAGCAGATGGGGCCTCCACGAGGGGCCCATTTTGACGACTGATAAATGAAACTCTGTCTGCATTTTCCAAGCATGTAAGAACACTATTTGCCATCAAGAGGCCAAAGGCAGCCAGCGCTTTCTCCTATGGCTTGACTTACACAGTGTCAGACCTTCAGATTTAAGTACTGACCAAAGGTCAACTCCTGAATTTGCTAACTGATGTCTCTTGTTTGAACATTTGTCAAGTTCTGGTCTTTAGCCATGACTTACTGTTTAAGGTCAGTGCCTAATTAGAGGGCTCCTGGTCCTCTCTGTCCCATCCCCTACATTGCCTAATAGGGTGGCATTCTAGAGGACATCTCTCAGGGAAACCTTACAAGGTGTGAGTCCCTGATCACTTCCCAGCCACTTCACTTACTTTCTGCTTCTCATCCAAGTTGCTGCCGCTTGCCTCAGCCCTGGGACACCCCACCCCCTAAACTGGCCACCAATTAGATGCAGTGACCCCAACTTCCCTCTTTCATGCAGCACCCCACGTCCTCCCACAGATGCTTCTCGTTTTAAGGAGCTTTACTGCTGATTACGATGGGGAAACGGATGGTGGGGGAGGGGCACAACAACAGAACAAACACAGGGAAGTTACCCAAAAGTTCCTGAAATCTATTCGAATCATGGCTATTGTTTACGGCCGACTCATGGGTCAGGCTTCGTACAGGTGCACACGGGTATTCCCTCATCTCATCCTCTGCACCACCCTTTGGGGTGAGGGTTGTTGGTTCCATTTTAGAGCTGGGGAAACTGAGGCTCAATCCAAAGCAGGATGGAAATCCACACCTGTTGGCCTCTCCAGCAAACTGCCCTCCTCAAGGCTCCAAGCCCTTTCCTTTTCTTCCTGAGAGTGCCTCATTCCCGAGCAGGCTCTCCGGCCCGCCTTCCACCAGGGAGCAATGCTGCTCCCCCTGCCCTGCTGCCCCGGGTTGCTCTTCTGTTCCAAGCCCTTTACGTGCCCCCACCCACCCCCAGCCATGGGGTATTCCTGCAGGTAGGTTGTGGTGGGTTCTAGGAGAGGAATAGGGGAGTGCTGAGAGCAAGGGTGAGGTGGCCATAGCCCCCGAGTGACCCACTATGGGGCTCCATGTGGGAGCCCCCAGGAATGAGGGGAGGGAGGGATGACAAGTTGTTAAGGGCCAGCCACAGGAAATAAGTTGTGAGCCAAAAGCCACCTGGTGCCAGAGCAATCCTTTCTCAGTTACTTCTGTAGCCAGGCAGAGGGGAAGAGGCCAGGGAGGGGAAGCAAGGACAAAAAGCTCCCTAGCCCCTTCTTGGAGGACTCAGACTAACCAAGACTCATGGGCGGGGTCAGGAACCAGGCAAGGGGCACTGTCACCTGGCCAGGGTGGGAGGTGAAAGATGTTTGTGCCCATGACTTAAAGCCCAGCCCCACCACTTATTTGCTGTGTGGTTTCTTAGGCAAGTTATTGAACCCCTCCGTGCCTCCGTTTGCCCATCAGTAAAATGGGGACAATGGTAGGACCAAATTCCTGGAGTTGCAATGAGGAATAAGTGAGAGCATTTTTATTATGTGGTGGACTTCTATTCCCTGGAAAGAGCGTGCGTTGAAAGCTCTGAGATCGAGTCCTGGCTCTGCCACTTACTAAGTTATGTAACATTCAGCCAGTTATGTAACCCCGTTGATCTTAGCCTTCTCATCTGGAAAAAGAAAGGGTTGAGCTAAGTTATCTGTAAGACCCCTTCCACTTCTGATATTCCAAAGGTCATTTTTTGTCCCAACAATTGCTACTAATTACAAAACAAGCACGCCTATACCTTAAACAGGTCCCCCAAGGATCTCTGAGTGGCAGCGTTTTTATAAAGCAACTTGAGCTACTCCATATGATCATTCATTCAGAAGACATGTATTGAGTGCCGGGCCAGCACTGCCTGGGAGACAAAGGGGCTGGTGGGCACTTGGTCCCCAGAAATGGCATGCCTCCTTTCTCTCGGCCATTTTGCCCAGCTCCTAACTCTCAAATGGAAAGGAATCGTGCCTGCATCGTGCCTTGCTAATCCCAGGCGCTGAGCTGGGAGTTGGAGCAGGTCACTTGCACCGTCCACCCACCCCAGGCAGGTGGGAATACTCACGGCGGTTGGAGGCTGCCTGCCTTTGCTTGTAGACCAGGAGCAGGATGAGGGGGAGGCAGAGGATTCCTACGATGCAGGCACCCGTAGCCAGGGCTGCAGCCGTGATGTCTGAAAGGGCAGAGAGGTAGCCAAGTGAAGCCCCATTCCCATTGCTCCTCCCAAGTGGAAACTGAGGCCCAAAGAGGGAAGACCAGGCAGCAGGGAGACCCGCCTTTCCCCGGAGTCCCACAGCTAGACCCCCAGCGACTTGCAGGGGCATGGAAGATAAGGGGTTCTCCTTTCAAAGAGAGCCCTGTGCCTGCCGCCATATGCACCTGGAGCACACAGAAATAAGACTAGTCACCTACAGCTCAGGCGGCTCCAGGCAAGAGAGGGAACAGAGTCCTCATCCCAGCCCACAAGGGACAGCTGGAACACCCTTGGCTACAGGTTATTCCCTGAAAAGGGAGAGCAGGGCCTTCGCAGACCCCATGCCACAGAGCTCAAGGTCAAAAGAAGCCTAAGTGATGCGAAAGTTTTGAAAATAGATAGCGGTGACGGTTGCACATTGTGGATGTAATTAATGCCACTGAACTGTAGGCTTAAAATGGTTGAAATGGCAAATAAATTTTACATTATATATGTTTTATCATAATAGATTTAAAAGCCCCAACTCATCCCAGAGACTCCTTAGCTCTGGGACGGGGCCTCTGGAACCCCTTGATCTTGCCACACAAGTCACAGGAGAAACACCTGAGGTGAGAACTAGAAAAACGTGAATCCTTGTCCAATGTTTTTCCATTGTAAACTTACTAAATTACCACAAAAAGTACAAGTTTAAAAAAATATTCAGATATTCTCCTCCCTTTGTACCAAGAGCCCCTCTGAAGAGATCATCCCCGTGTGCCGGTTTCTGTGTTGTGGTCCTAGTCATGTTCCCTGCAAATACAACAGATGCAGGATCATATGACGATGCTTTTCCCACTGAGCACAGCTTGGACATCTCTCTGTCTCACCTACCTCATTCTGCTTAGGGTTTTATCACATTGCTCCCGCTAAATTTATTGAAGCAGTCCCCTGTTGGTAAACACGTTGTTTCCATTTTCAGCATAACTAATAATGTAGCAATCAACTTGTGCACACAGCCTGGCTCACTCAGGAAGGAAATCTGTAGTAAATTCCTAGCGGTCAGAGTGCTGAGCCAAAGAGTATGTGCATTTTCTTTTAGGCTATTGCTAAATTGCCCTCCAAAAAGGTTGTACCGCTTTGCTGTCCCAACAGCGTGGGGAGGTTTGATTTATTTCAGGCCATCTGCTGACTGCAGGAGTTTAGCTGGGAACAGACGTGCCCTCGGAACCGCAACCAACATAAACGCATTTCCTTCCCAATTTTAGCCTTTCCCAGAGCCAAAAGATGGGCTGGGATGCCTTGTCACAGTGTCAACTTCGCCCCTGAGAGGTAGATGGGCTGTGGTCTAAATGTTGCCTTTGCGCCATTTGTTTGGGAATAAAGGCTGTTTTTGTTTTGCTCTGCAATTCGACAGTGTAAACAAGTTTTCAGGAGGTTTGTTCATACCGCAAATGAGAACAAACTGTTTTCAGGCACTTTAGAAGTACCCACTGGTAGAGGAACAGTTGCTATGCTAATTACAAAGCAAGCTCCGCTCCACATTACAGCAGGTTCCCTGCAGATCTCAGCAAGACTGCATTTTGACGTGGAATATTGAAAGTAAAGACATTCTATAACCTAGACACCTCAGTATTTCAAAACCCCCATCAAAGGACCTTATTGTGGGCAATATTTGAGAAGCCAGTTGCAAAGCACTCTCTTCTAGTGCTTTGCAGGTCTCCTCTGGACGGCTACTAAGCAACATTTTGTGAGCTTTGCCAGGTGCCATTCATGCCTGTTCCCTGTCTGCCTTTGGAGGGTGAGCTCTCCAAAGACAAAGATATCCCTGCCTAACTTCTGTCCCCACATGGAGATTTCCCCTCTGTGGCCCCTCTATCAGATCAGGACTTAATTTCACTTCAAGAGTCTGAGGCTTCCTTGCAACCTGGGCTGAGTTGACTCTGGGGCAGAGGGGCGCAGAGGTTTGGGGACAGGTCTGTGGATCCAGCTGCTCTCTGAAGCCGCAGGCATCTCTGCAGAGCTCAGCCTCGCCACAGTTCCCCACCCCTTCCCCCAAGCGTGGCCGGTGCCTGGGGCTGGCACTCACAGGGGAGAGCAGGCATGCTCGCTCACCATTCAGAGCCAGGCTTATCCTGGGAAGGTGATCAGGTGCTGGCAGAGGTTGCTGCCGACACCGCACTAACGAGTGTGCCAGGCCCTGACACAGCAGGGTGGGATGGGAGGGGCCTGGCCTGCTCAGGCAGCCTTTGTCCAGGGCCTGCCTGGTAGCCCATGGGGATATGTGGAGGAGGGAGTTTGGCTGCTGAGGGTTGGGCTGCCTGATTTCCCAGGGAGGAAGCTGGGTGAAAGCAGACAGCACATTCTGCTGCGCTGGGGAGGTGGGAAGAAGTTCACAGGGAGATGAGCTGCCTGGCCCCCTTCTCTGAGCTCACTGAGAAATCACAGCCCCTCAGCAATGCAGGAGGCTCCTTGGGCACCAGCTTCTCTAGTCTCATTCCCCTACCTCAGGCCAACTTGTACTTCTGTGTTATTTCACAGTCAAGCTACACTCTTACTTCTCAAGGATAACATTAAGAGGCTGGGACTGGGGCTGGGCACAATGGCTCAATCCTGTAATCCCAGCACTTTGGGGAGCCCAGGCGGGTAGATCACTTGAGCCCAGGAGCTCAAGACCAGCCTGACCAACATGGCTCCGACCAAAATGCGTGTTCTAATTTTGCTCTTGGCCTGTTTGTTGGTTGGAAAAAAGGGTAGCTGAGTAAAAAGTCAATGTAGCCTTTGAGTTGGGTTTGGTTTAGCTGATCCGCATTCCAGCTCAGGTCCTCGTGCATGTCCTCCTGGATGCCTTTGTATCTGCAGGGCTTAGCAGGGGTGGTCCCCAATGGATGCCTGACACATACAGGGTGTAGAGGGATGTGGAAGCCAAGACCTGTACTCAGAAGAGGGAGGTGCCCTTGCGTTTTGTCTCCAAGCTGCTGGGTATTTTCACCCAACCTCTCAGTGCCAGGCACCCTTAGAACAGTGCCTCATTACCATGTAGGGTACCTCTCTGAGCAAGCACCAGGGGGCTAACTGCTACCCACTGCACAGCCCCAAGCTGAGAAGAAGGTGAGTAAGCAGAGCTAAGCAGGCCTGCAACCAGATCCCAGCTATGCTGCCCTGAGCTATGTGAGCTTGGGCAAGTTAGCATACATCTCTGGGCCTCTGTTCCCATGGATACAGAGAAGACGGTGACGCCTGCTTCATAGAGTTCTTATAAGAATTCCCTGAGGCTAGGCGTGGTGGCTCACGCCTGTAATCCCAGCACTCTGGAAGTCAAGGTGGGAAGATCAATTGAGCCCAGGAGTTCAAGACCAGCCTGGGCAACATAGCAAGAGTCCATTTCTACCAAAAGTGATTTTTTTGTTTTTTGAGACAGAGTCTCGCTCTGACACCCAGGCTGGAGTGCAGTGGTGTGATCTCGGCTCACTACAACTTCTGCCTCCCAGGTTCAAGCACCTTTCACATCTCAGCCTCCTGAGTAGCTGGGATTACAGACGCCCGCCACCATGCCAGGCAAATTTTTGTTTTGTTTTGTTTTTTTGAGATGGAGTCTCGCTCTGTCACCAGGCTGGAGTGCACTGGCGCGATCTCAGCTCAGTGTAACCTCCGTCTCCTGGGTTCAAGCGATTCTCCTGCCTCAGTCTCTTAAGTGGCTGGGACTACAAGCGCACACCACCATGCCTGGCTAATTTTTGTATTTTTGGTAGAGACGGGGTTTCACCATGTTGACCAGGCTGGTCTCGAACTCCTGGCCTCAAGTGATCTGCCTGCTTTGCCCTCCTAAAGTGCTGGGATTACAGGCATGAGCCACCACACCTAACCCCAAAAATAATTTTAAAAAATTCATCAGGCATGGTGATGCATGCCTATAGTCCCAGCTACTTGGGAGAATGAACCAGGAAGATCACTTGCGTCCAGAAGTTTGAGGCTGCAGTGAGCTGTGATTGTATCACTGCATTCCAGCCTGAGTGACAGAGCAAGATTCTCTCTCAAAAAAAAAAAAAAAAAAAATCCTGAGGCCAGGCACGGTGGCTCACGCCTGTAATCCCAGCACTTTGGGAGGCCAAGGCAGTTGGATCATTTGTCAGTAGTTTGAGACCAGCCCGGCCAACATGGTGAAACCCCGTCTCCACTAAAAATACAAAAATTAGTCAGGCATAGTGGTGCATGCCTGTAATCTCATCCTAGCTACTCGGGAGGCTGAGGCAGGAGAATCACTTGAACCCAGGAAGCAGAAGTTACAGTGAGCCCAGATCACACCACTGCACTCCAGCCTGGGTGACAGAGTGAAACTGTGTCTCAAAAATATATATATACTATATATTTCATATATACGTAATATATATAATATATATAACATATAATATATATCTATAATATATATTATAGATATAATATATATTACATATAGATATATCTCCCTGAAGTAGTAATACTTAAAAGGACTTAGTCCAGTGCCCAGCACACAGTGGGAACTCAGGAAAGGTAGTTCTGTTCCCCTTCCTTAGCCTCTTCCTCCTCCCTCCCCTACAACAGAGTACATCTGAGGAACACAGAAACACAGAACACAGAAATCTGAAGTAGTTGAATTCTAGACCCCCAGCCTTCCGAAGTCATAGGGGGATGGTGGGAAGGGCAGCACTTAGCTGCCTGGGGCACCCAGTACCTGTTACGAGGCACTTTCCCTAGCCAAAGGTGACTGCCAAGGCACAGCCACTCCAGAGAGGCAAGAGGAGCAGAGACTCCAGAGCAGATGGAAGGGGAGTGGGCTTCTGGGGACTGCACCAAGGAGGAAGCAGAAGGGATGTGCAGCAGCAGAGGAGGAGGAGGACCGGGGTTTCTGTGGGCTTGGGGTGACAAGGCCAGAGTTCCAAACAGGGTCTGGGTGCAGGATGGGGACAGAAGAGAACAGATAACCCAAAAGGGGCAAGAGAATGGTCCCTTACTTTCACTCTCCTGGGAGGAGGATGGGTATGCCACGCAGTTGGATGGTGTATCTTTGCCTGTGGGAACAAACAGAAGGGCCATTAGGTGGGTGTCAGGCCCAGGAGGCCAGGGAGGCTTGTCCAGGCCAGTGTCCCCCTCCCTCTCCAGGTTCTCACGCTAGTGCCTACTCGGCAGTGTTGGCCCAGTGGCAGCCTGCACACATGTGCACCCACACACACACCCTGGCATGTTCTCACCCAGCCCATTCTCATGCCACTCCCAGTGGCATGTAGATACCTGCCGGCGCCCACACCTCTGTCCGAACCATGGGCCCTTGCACTCTCACCTGAACAGAGAGACAGACACACACACATATTCCCCAACAGCCATTCAGCCATTCACTGAGTCATGCCCCAGGGCACCAAGCAGTCCCGCTGATGCCTATACCCACGGTAGCCACAATGTCACCATGAGCAGTCACACTCCCAGCCCAGGTACCTACAGCCTCACACATTAAAAAATCTCACTGTCACAAACAGAGCCAGGTACACCCTCCCTCTCCATCACTCCAGCTAACACACCCACACGCTACACACCCTTGACCACCCCATCTCACCCACACACTCCCTGGAGTGCCAGTGTTACCCATGCAGCCTCACGCTCCGCCCAGCACAGTGTCATGCATGGTCACACCATCAGACAGGCAGCCCTACACACACACCAGGCTGTCACGTGCAGGATGCCCTCACCTGTCTGCACCTGCAGCTCCATGGCACCGTGGACCCTGTGCTCCGAGTGGTGGTGCCTGATCTCCACCACAAGGCAGCAGTAGAGGCCGCTGTCCAGCAGGGTCAGGTTGCGCATGGTGATGGAGAAGTTGCCATGGTGGTCGGAGGCCGACTCCAGCCCGTGGCGCTGGGCCAGGTCATGGCTGGTGTTGGCAGCCTGGTGGCCTCCATGGTGCAGGTGAAGGTCCTGGAACGTGAGGTTCCGGATGGGCCGGCGCTCTGAGCAGGTCTGCACCTCACCCCTCGAGCTGCGGTACCACGTCTTGTAGAAGGTCACATCATGCCCTTTGTCCACAGGGCCGAAGAGCCTGCAGGTGAGGGTGACGTTCTGCCCCTCGGGACAGACGTACAGGGAATACAGCGTGGCGACCTTGAAGGCTGCCACCGGACCTGCTCAGAGAGAGGAGAGCCCTGTCACCTGACTGATCCAGCGCTACTCCTGGCACCCCCAGAGCAGAGAAGAACCTTGGCCTCAGCTACTTCCCAGCCTCAGGCCCCGGGCATGTCAGCTGACCTCCCTAAGACTGCCTTCTGCATTTGTTCACGACCCCCACTCCATCCTAGGCCACAGAAGCTTCCCCAACTAGGGGTGCTCTTGGATGCTAGACAGGGCAGGGAGAGACTCGGAGGGCAGCAATGCAGTCGGGTGTGTCCCTCCTCCCAGTAAAGTGTATGCACAGCCCGTTGGGTGGGAGGCAGGTTGGGGAGCAGAAAGGCTGTTTGGAACAGCAGCTCCTTGTCCTTGGCCGCTCTGTAGGGGCCATCAACACCTCTGCCCCTTCCTACACCTAGGGCTGAACATGCCTTCCCATCCTCACCAGGGAGCACTAAGAGAGCACCCGCCTGTGCAAGGCCTGGGCCAGGTGCTGCATCTCACCTGCATGCTGAATGCATGGCCTCCCCTTGAGCAGACGACGCCTGCATTCTCAAGAGTAGAACCCCATGGCAAAGGCAATCCAGTGCCAGCCCTCAGGTCACTTGGAGGAGGGAGGAAACAGCCTTCTGGGGACAGTCAGGGACTTCCTGAAGGAGGGAGGGTCTTTGGACTTGGTGCATAGATAGGATTTCAGCCAGCAGAAAGGGTGTCCTAAGCAAGGTAGTGTGAAAATGGGAAAATCCAGTGTCTGAGGGACCGGGACAGAGAAGACGTGAAAGGTCATCTCATCCATGCACTTCCTCCCAGCCAATGTTAGAAAATTGTCTAGTTTTGTTTGTTTGTTTTCCACCAAGCAAATGAAGCAATTCCCTGGTCCACTTTGCCTTATCCCAATCCTCCGGCATTTAATCGGGTTGACCCTCAAAAGCATGAGCTTTTGAAAACAGAATATGGGCTAGAGGCCGTGTTTCTAACTGTATGAGCCTCGGTTTCCTCATCTGTGCAGTGAGAAAACTATTGGCTACAATGCAGGGTTGTGAGAGGACTAGATGAGGGAAAGACGAGAACACAAGATGTGAGCTCTAATGCCCTCTGCAGATCTCTGAGGGATACCTACAATTATTATACGTTAGTGTTATTTTTATTTTTTTTTATTTATTTGTTTTTGAGACGGGGGTCTCCCTCTGTTGCCCAGGCTAGCCTTGAACTCCTGGCTTCAAGCAATTCTCCTGCCCCGGCCTCTCAAAGTCTTGAGATTACAAGTGTGACCCACCACGCCTGGCCAGTGGTATTTTTATTTTAAATGGCATGTCAGGCTGTCGTGGGTCTAGTAGAGAAGGAAGGAGGGTTAGAACTATGTACAGAATCCAAACTGATACGTCCTTTTCATTGCCCCGGCCAGGGGCATTGCCCAGAGCCAAGATAACACCACATCCTCCTTCAGATGCCCCTTCCCTGCCCTTAGAGCCCAGGACCTTTGGCGGCAGGCTGAGACCCACTGGAAGAGCTGAAAGCCTTGTCCAGTCAAGAGAGAGGCAGCCTGGTGGGGCTTCTGGAGTTGGCCAGCCTGCATTGGACCAGTAGCTGTGAGCCACTTAGACGCTGAGCCCCGACTCCTCACTCACAGATGTTTTACCCAGAAATGAAAACATTTCCCTGGCAGAGTTGAGGCAAGGGTTAGTAATAATTCACATGAAGTGTTCTGTAAGTGCCATGCGAGTAGTCGGTGCTTGGTCTTTGGGAGCTAGACAGGTCTCTAATTCATTCAGCAAGTCAAGAAGCGCCTCCTAGGAGTGAGAAGCACAGTGGGATGGAGAAGCCAGCTTTAAAGTCTTCCCTGCTAAGGTGTGAATGACTGATAACAACTTGTGATCCGATCCTGGGTGGCTTGTGTTTAAAGGAGAGTCTCCAAAGGCAGCAAAGCCCCAAACGGCATGTCTGGAGGAGTGGAGTTTTAGGCAGAGAGCCAAGTCTGGGAGCCCCAGATTTTTAGAGTCATTGTCAGGGTGAGCAGAGATTTCAGAACTTCTTTGGCAAGATACAGGTCTCCTTTTCAGGCAGAAACACAGACACCCAGAAAGGGAAAGTGGTTGGACTGAAGTTCCAGAGTTCCAAAAGATATGAACTCAAAGCCTGGAGCATGGGGGACCTCAAGTGGTGCAGGATCTAGGTAGAACCGTAGTAAGAAGACATAGCATGTGTTGTGCACTATGCTGAGGGTTTCGTGGGCTTATCTAACAATGATATAAGGTATTGCTTTTATTCCCATTTCACTGATGAAGAAACTAAGGCACAGAGAACTTATGTAACTCACTGATGATCACACAGCAAGCAAGTGCTAGAGCCAGAATTAAACTCAGGCATGTAGACACTACACTGATGAAAAAAGTCCAGAAACTGGAAGCCTACAGGCCACATCCAGCCTTCACACGTATTTCATTGGATCCTCAAGATCTTTTTTAATCTTCTTGAGATGGCAACATTTAAAAACCAGGAATTTGACATGAAAATTCTGACTTCCAGCTCTCCTTAGAAAATCAGAAGATAACGCTAAACCAGCTTTCCCATGGGGCAACTGTCAGCTGGAGCTCAGTAGCAGCTTTTGGGGGACATCGGCACTCCAATTCACCACAGTCCGTACTACTCCCTAATAATTCCACCTGACCTGCTTCACTCTGTCACCGTGGTTTCTTGGCCCTATGGACATTTGAGTTTGTGATGAATGAGTGTGGCTCCTTGGGCTAGCTGGCATGGGACTCTACTGCCCAAACCCAGTATGCTACAAATCTGACCCACAGACTCAAGAGAGGAGATGATCCACCCAGGGTCCCCAGGGGAAGCCTGGCTGGCAGTGCAGGGAGTAGCCAACTCTCCTCTGACTGCTAACCCATTGCCCTTACCCCTGCAGCAGGCTCAATGGAAAAGGAGCCCCAGGAAGCTTGGCTGTGCCCCTGGTTTTGTCCGTGCTGGCCTGGACTTCCCCTTCACACCTAAGTGGGGTGGGTGTGGCTGCAAAACCATGGCCCTGCCAGGAAACAGAAGTGAGGAGGACCTAGGGAAAGGGCTCTCCCACTTGGTTCTTCCCAGGAAGAACCAAAACCCGCCCCAAGAGTGGGTCTTGTGCTGCCCCTTTCCCCAGCAGGCCATGTGGCAGGTCTGACCAGCACCTCTCCCAGCTTCTGCCCCTTTCTCCCTTTGTCTGACATTGCCTCCTACCCCAGAGCCACCCCACGGCTGGGAGCTGAATTCAGCTCCAGCTTTAGTTATGGTACTATTTACCACCAGGACACACATCTTGGGGGCTGGCTGAAGGGCTGGCTCAGCAGACACAGGGCTGCAGGCCAGGGGTGGGTAGGGCAGGGCAGGTAGAGTAGAGCTGGCGGCCAAAGCTGAGCTGGGTGGGGTTGGGGGCCCTCAAGTGGACAGAGGTGTGGACAAGCAGGGCTAGCGTGGTTGTTGGCCTGAGTATCCCTGTGAACAAGGTGGGGCAGGGCACCAGGCTCAGGGTCTAAGCAATGGGGTTAATGACCCCAGGATTGTACCCATAGCACCCGCAGCAGTGGGGAAGGTATGTTCTCCCCTGGAGGCAACTTCCTTGAGATGCACGGAGGATGGGGGTGGGTGCATCAGAGAGAACGCAGGGTTCAGGGAGTGCTGTAGAGGGGGCATTGCTCAATCCCCCACACCTCCCCACCCCTCACACACTGGCCACCCATCCCACAGGTCCCAAAGGAGTTGTTCCCCTTTTAGAAAAAAGGAGAGGCTGCCCTAGGATTCAAGTTTGGGGAGCAGGGGAGGATGCCCAGTTTCAAGCAAGTGGGCCAGACGGGAGAGGGTCCAGGACAAACCAGAGAGACAGGACAAAACAAGGATCCATGGGGGTTTGTCCTGGGGAGGGAGGGAAGGCCAGAAAACACCCCCTTTACTGTGTCTGAGACTCCAGCTGGGACAAGGCGCATGGCAGCCTGTCCTCAGGAGGACACTCGAAGGCATGGTACTGGGGAGAGGGGCAGTGCAGTGTGCGGAGGGGCCTGCACGCGCCCTGCGGACTCCACATCTGCGCACATGCACGTGTGTTGTCAGGGGAGCTGTTCAGCCCGGCTAAAATTACAATTCTTTGGCGAGAGGATGTTGCTTATTGTCAGGAACAGATCCTTTCAGACACCTGGGTCATTGTCGGAGACCGGGGAAAGTGGGTGGGGAGGAAGGCCCCTGGCTCCAGGGTGGCCAAGAGCATGTGGGACAGGAAAATGACCTGGGGCCTGGGCCTGAGAGCATGTGCCAGGCGGGAACCGTCTGGTTGCTATGGTGCTGTCAAGACCCAGTGCCCCCGGACCCCCACTCGCCACCTGCCACTAGGTAAGGAGGCAGGGCCACCTAGAGGAAGAGTGCCATGAACCTGGGAAAGCCTGAGTCTCAAGAGTAAAACTCTCGCTTGGATTGCAAGGTCCTGGGGCCTCAGTGTCCACTTAGTTGTGCCCTCATTGTGTGCCCCTGGGCAGGTCCTACCCTTCTCTGAGCTTCCCTTTCTTCATCTCAACCTGAGGGCTGTCCCATGTTCCGAGGCCCCCTCCAGCTCTAAAATCCTGTGGCCAGGAGGGAAGAGCTGTCTTATGACCATGTGTTATGTGTAGGCACTTGCTGAGCATCTTATACCTGTCACATTTAATTCTCATAACACCCCCGACATGGGTGGTATCATCCCCACTTTAAAGATGAGGAAACAGACTCAGAGAAGTGACTTGCCCAAGGCCACACAGCCCTGCGTGACTGAGCTGAGATTCACACCTTGGACAGGCCAGCACTGCAGACAGGAAGAGCCCCCACCTCTCCAGAACTCTCCAGTGGGCAGGCACGGTTGGTGCCTCATCCTTCAGCTATTTAGAAAGAATGAACTGACCGTGCATTGACCTCCAGGCCCTCCGTGCAACACTCCTGCTCTGCCTCAGACCCAAGCTGAAAACATCATTCTTTCATTCCGCAAATATTTACCAAGGTCCTAACATGGGCCAGGGCCAGGCCCAGGCAGGGAGGCTGTGGGGATGCAGAGTTCCATCAGGGGCATCTGCTCAGAACTTGGGCCTGGGCCTGGGCCTGTGATTTCTAGCTGTAGCACCCTCAGATGTTCCTGTCCTAGTACAAGGGAAAGGAGCTCTTGTTGGCATCTTCTCAGAATATCAGTTTTTGTGACCTTCACCTCTCTCCACCCAGCAGGCCCCGGGTGACCCCTGTGAGTGTGCACGGGATGGGTGTGTGTGGGTGTGGACAGGCCTGTGTGTTTTTCATGACGGGGCGTGAGCTTAGCCCACAGTCACCAAGGCAACACCCCAGCCTTTGGAGGTGGGACCCAAGCTTCGTTAGTCGCGCCTAGGAGGCCCCACCCAAACAGCTGAACTCTGACCAGCTGCTAGGGGTTGTCAAGTAAACAGTTATTAATTGATTGCTGTGGCTGGCCCCGCACTAGATGCAAAATGTCTCGTCCTTGGTCTCACAGGACATCCCAAAGAGAATGGGACCTGGTTCTAGCTCCCCGCCAGGCCCCATCCCCCAGGATAGTCCACAGGCTGGGGCTGGGGCTGTGTTCTGTCTTTTATCAAGATGCAGAGGGAAACAGAGGCATGGATCAATCAGGCTGGGTCTGCCAAGGCTAAGAAAGGAGGCGTGGCAAGGCAAAGGCTGAGGGCCTGAAGCCAGCAAGTCTGCCCTGGGGCTTTCTGGCCAGTGAGGACAAAGGGCATCTCAGATGTGTTTATTGATACCTGGCCCCACAGGAAGTGTCCATTCACATCAGACCAAGGGGGCTGGGAAGGGGAAGCCAGGCTCTATTGAAGGAAGCGGCACTTCCAGCACCTTGGGAAAGCGTCCGTGCATCCGGGGCTGGGGCTGGAGGCTAGCATGCCTCCCCGGGGAGGGCCTAGACAGCTGGCCAGAGGTCCTGGCCTGTGGATGCTTCTGTGGATGAACCCCTCCCAGACTCCCCAGGCCCTTTTGGAGGAGGACTGTGTGCAGGCCAGGCTCCCAGCTCCAGCCAGCCACCCTCATGCTCCTGTGCCGTGAAGATGTCCTCAGGGTCCATCTCAAGTCTTTTTGCCCCCTACTATTCTGTACCAGGCATCATTCTAAGTACTTGTTTGTTTGTTTGGGTTTATTGTTGTTGTTGTTTGAGACAGAGTCTCACTCTGTTGCCCAGGCTGGAGTGCAGTGGTGCAATCTCGGCTCACTGCAACCTCCGCCTCCCAGGTTGAAGCAACTCTCCTGCCTCAGCCTCCCGAGTAGCTGGGACTACAGGCGCCGCCACCACGCCCGGCTAATTTTTGTATTTTTAGTAGAGACGGGGTTTCACCATGTTGGCCAGGCTGGTCTTGAACTCCTGACCTCATGTGATCCACCCACCTCATCCTCCCCATGTGCTGGGATTACAGGCATGAGCCACTGTGCCTGGCTGTTTGGTAGGTTTTCTTTAGAGAGCTAGGGTCTTGCTCTTCACTCAGGCTGGAATGCAGTGACAACGAGATCATAGCCCACGGTAACCTCACACTTGTGGGCTCAAGCTATCCTCCCACCCCTGCCTCCCAAGTAGCTAGGACTACAGACACATGCCACTATGCCCAGCTAATTTTTAAATTTTTCATAGCAATGGGGTCTCGTTATGCTGTCCAGGCTGGTCTCCTGGCTTCAAGAGATCCTCACACCTCAGCCTCCCAAAGTGCTGGGATTACAGGCATGAGCCACCGTGCCCTGCCTCATTCTAAACACTGTTTACATGGATTAGTTTATGTAATCCTTCCACCCTATGAGGTAGGTACTAGTATCATCTCCATTCTACAGATGAGAAAACGGAAGCACAGAGAGATTAGTATCTTGCCCACGGCCTTACAACTAATAAGTGATGGTGCCGGGATCTGAACCCAGGTAGTCAGCCTCTGGAGGTCTGGTGCCATCTGAATACTCTCTAGAGACTAGAGGTAGCTGGGGACTGACTGGAGGCCCCACCTCCTTCCTGAAGACGGACAAATGTCATGACCAATGAAAGCCCAGCTTGCCTGGCCACGTCTACCACATAGTTTTACTTTTGGTTTTACATTAAATAACATTGAATCATATATAGAAGAGGTTATTCCCTTTTCAATTATTTCAGTCCTGATTACATCAAAGAGAAAGGCCCAGTTTGATGCTAATATGTCTCTAAAACATCTCTCTCTCACTTGCTAATCTCCTTTTCTTTTAAAATTTTATTTTATTTTAATTTTTTGCAAGGGAAAACAGCAGTTTTCAGACTCAGAGCCTTCCCAGGTTAAAGTTTCCAACTAGAATTTAATACCCTTACATGGTTTTCCTGTTACGTACTTTTATGGTTTTGTTCTATTTATGACAAGTGATACTGGCTTTCCACTAATGACAGCGATAAAAAGTTTCCTTTTAAAAATCTACATACGCAAATAAAAGAATGAGTAGATTTAAAGAAAAAATAACTAAATATTATGAAAGGCAGACACTGCAGAGATCACAAAGGTGATAAGCAAATGACTGCAGCTAGGGAAACACTGGTGTGGAATTACCCTTCAGAGGAGGGTGGTCAGCCTCACTGAGACCATGTCACCCAACCTGTCCATTGCGCAGAC
This sequence comes from Colobus angolensis palliatus, assembly GCF_000951035.1. NCBI lineage: Eukaryota > Metazoa > Chordata > Mammalia > Primates > Cercopithecidae > Colobus > Colobus angolensis. The sequence goes on from NW_012113141.1 coordinate 5,022,511, forward strand.
AAAGGGGAAGTGTGTGTTTGTGTTCCCATGATGAGTGAACAGCAGAGGCAGGGTTTGACCCCAGGTCCCCATGGGAAATAAGATCCTATGCAGAAAGGCTAAAGGAATGGGCTTGCTTGGCTTGGTAAGTAGCAGAGCAACCTCATTACTGGATTACTCATTCATGAGCAAGATGGTGGCCACTGTTTTTGTCTTTGGGGATAGCCAGCCAAAGTGAATGGACTGAATGTAAAAGAATCAAATGTAAGAAAGATCCCACCGAGATAAGCAAACCCAGGACCAGGCTTGCCTTCAATGCCCCCATCTCCAGACAACTTTAAGAGGAGAACCTGCAGGCACCTCCACGGGCATTTCAGACTGTGAGGACCCATCGGGGCTCACAGGTAGCTGGATGCAGCCCATGCACCCTTCACACTCCAGGTTTTGGAGAATCTAGTCCCAGTGAAGCTCACCAATGCCTTCCCAGGCCCTGGGCACTCCATAAGGCCCTGTAGGGAGCAAGGACCTTAGATGGAAAACCAGTGGCATGTGGCCTGCAGAAGCCAAGAAATCCCATAACATTACACAGTATTCACGAGCAGCCGGGTTCTGTGTTAAGTGTTCGTTCATTGGCTCTTCACAGTAGCCCTCCAAGGGAAGTGTTATCATCATCCCCGTTTTAGAGGTAGGGGAACCTGCTCAGGGATACTGAATAACTTGTCCAATATCACAGAGCAGTAAATGGCCATCTTGGGATTTAAGCCTAGGTCTGAGTGACTCGCAAAGCCCAAGAGTTAAGCAAGGGGTTGTACGGAAGCCCTAGCGTACAAGTCCCTGGCTTCGCCATACACAGGCATGCTGGGACTGCTGCTAAGGGCATCTGTGGGGCCACTGGGAGCCACAGTGCTGATCCCTGGCCCACCCTCCCCTGGGAGACCAGACTGACCCTGGATCATTGGTTGGCTAAAGCCTGGGGCCTCAAGCTTGGTATGTGGGGCTCACTCACTGCCAATGGATCGTCACTGAGGATCTCTTTCTTCCTTTCATCTGCTCAGGCCTAAGACCCCAAACACTGTGTGTGGATAGGGAGGTGGCCCCTTTAGCATCTCAGCAGCACACTCCTGCCTGGATCACCCTCTCCCAGGAAGGTCAGACCTCAGCAGAACCTTTGCCCTGCTTGGGAGGAAACACGAACAACCAGTACAGCTCAGCAAGAGGCTCCCAGTATTGCTGGCCCTTGGGTGTCCCTGGCATTGGGTAGATGCCCCCTCATGCAAGGGACTGGCCTCAAGTCTGTTCCTCTCTACTCCAGAGCCTCTGGGCAGTGGGTTGTGGATTTCCTAAGAGCTGACCATTGCTGTGTCAGAGGCTTGCAGCACTGGGTTACTCAACAAGGCCCTGCAGCCTGGTTTGCTGTGAAGGGGAAGATGGGGTCTCTCGTCCCTAACCCCAGTGCACCTCTATGAACTTAAATGTGCTCATCCCAGAGGTTGGGACTCCTGAGTCAACCCATGAGGACAGGGCAAGGACAGTAACTGCCTCAGGTCCTGGGAATGTCTGTGGGGAAGAAGAGGCTCTGCCACCCTTGAGATCTGCTGGGTCCTGGACCCAAAGTGTACCCCTCCACCCATCTCACCCTGAGTCAGGCCCAGGAAAGGAGTATCTCTGGTGTTTCCTGGGCTTCTGAACACCACATTCATTACTACCATTCTCCTCAGTGCTGGCCCAAACCCAAGAGCTGCAGAACAGGCTGGTGCCGGACACTCTGTCTCACCTTCCCTGGCATAAAGGCTTTGACCTTGGGCAGCACACCCAGGGCAACCCAGCACCTCGGCAGGCTGCTGATCAATCTTCTCAACTTACAGATCCTGCTGACCATGCCTGCAACCAGGCCGCCCATCCGCTATCCCCCTCAGCGCACACCGTCCCAGGGAGTTGGGTGAATATCTATTATAGTGTGTCCATGTCACAGTTCAGAATACTGAGGTCCCAGAGCAATTCAAATGCTGCTGATTCCTTTCAGTGGAAAGCTGCAGCCAGCCTAAATCATCTCCCTGTGCTGGGCCCAGGAAGAGATGGCTCTTTGGTGTACCATGTTGTTTGAGTAGCCAAGACCTCTGGAAGTAAAGGCCCCTGGCCATATAAGCAATACAGGGGAAGGTGTCCCGAGCCCCTCTTGGGGCCTCTCTGCTACTGGGTGTTCTGCAAGCTGGGTCCCTATGCCCTGGATCTCTAGAACTGTTTCTCAAATTGGGGCCGCTGAACAGAGGGCAGCCCAGCCAAGTGAGGGCAGGAAGTGGGCAAGAAAGCAGGAAGGGTCGCCTGGGAGGACAGGGCAGGGCAGGGCAGGTGGCCCATGACAGGTGGGATGCTGACTTGCCTGCCTGCCACCGTCCCCTGTTCCTTCTGGAAGCCATGCCCTGCCGTAAGCCGTGGCCTTGGTGCTGAGACTGTCCACTCCACCTCCCGTTCTCCTCTTCCCTCTGATTGTCACCTTGAGGAGCATCCACCCTAGGGCTTAGGCAGCTGTGCCTGTGACATGTGGAGCCTTCCTCCTCCTCAGAGGCCCAGGCCAGCCTCCAAGGGCTGAGATAGCCGGCAGCCTGTGGGCACCCAGGTTGCTGAGGTATCTTCCAGGTTCAGCCTCCTCCTCTCCCTCTTATCCCATCACCCTCTCCTTCTGTTCCATCCCGCCCATTGGTTCCCTCTGCCAAGCCCTCCACCTCCCTCCTGCCTCCCTCCGAGTCCCTGCATGACTCATACTTTCCCTAGGTCCTCCCCATAAAGTTTGGTTCCACAGACTCTTTGAAGAAATCCAGCCTCTTCAGCTCTGAGCAGGCAAGAACCAGGCAACCAGGCCATGGGTACCAGGGCCTCTGCCCCCAGCCCAGGAACCCCTGTGTTCAGGCTAGGATACTATCTGAACATGCTGACAGTCTGGACTTTGGAAGGGGAAAGTGGTGTTTCCCTGTGCGGGCTTCTGTGTTTGAGCTGAGGAAACTGAGACCAGAGATGCTGTAAGTTATCCAGGGACCTAGAAGGGGCTCGTGGCTGAGCTGAAGAGTGTCCCACTTCCTCCCCAGTACCCCACATTGGTCCCTGAGTGGCAGCCTTGCTAGGATGGCAGGAATCAGCTGACCACTTATTCCTGGGCTATCAGACCCTTAGAATCGGGACCAGGTGGGCAGTGTTGCCTCTGTGTCTGAAAGTGGGCCCACCGTGACCAGTGCCCACCAAGGTTCAGCCAGGGGTTTCACCAGGGCAGAGCATACCACGCCCTCTGTGTCCTCTGCAACACTAGAGCCCTGAGACTAGAGGGGCAAAAAGATGCCAGCTGTCAAAAGCCGGTGACATCCACCAGAACACACTGACCACCCCCACCCTGTGCCTCTCCTTCTCTGCAGAAGCTACCTGTGCCTGGGGCTCTCTGGGCAGGAAGGGCTGGACAGGCAGCCCTCAGGGGACAGCCCTGCCTGCCACTTGGGCAGCTATCAGAGCATGCAGATGTGCCGGATGCCTAGCTGGGACACTTGGCACAGTTGCCACTGCACCCTGCCCAGTGGTCCCAGCAGCCTCTGGACGGTGGGTGGAGTGGGGTGCACGGTCACACAGGCTGAGAGGGATCCCAGGACGCCCCCATCCCACAGTTCCCACTCCAGTCTGCTGTCTTCTCCCAGCTCTTCCCCAGCGCCCCGCCTCCCCCGACCTTACCTAGGGACGCAGCCAGGAAGAGGGCGAAGAGTAGGGATCCCCAGCGCCAGCAGCCGGCCTCCGGGGCCGTGGGGACGCCCATGTCTCCGTTAGACGCGCAGAGGAACTTCTGGTGCCGGGGAGCGGGCGGGACGCCGCCGGCGCGGGGAAGCCTCCCGCGAGTGAGTGAGAGCGAGTGCGAGC
>NW_012113141.1:5026979-5043979 GCF_000951035.1 Colobus angolensis palliatus
ACAGAGAGAGAACAGATGCAGGACTGCACACCAGGATCAGCACATCCCTACCCCGGGACACAGACAGGTATGCAGGCAACACCTGTTGGCGTGCCCCACAACATATCCTGCAAGCTCCCCTCCAGCAGAGGCCTCAGCTGTCAGCCCGGCTATGCCCCGGCCCTCCCTCCCTGGTGCCTGGATATCTGCAGGACACTCTGAGGCACCCTAACTTCTAGTGCCTCTGCTCTTGCACCCACACCCAGCACTGCTGGCACCACTGGAATGTCTCTCCCCTCCTCTCCAAATTGTTCTCATCCCTCAGGGCTCAGCTCAAGTCCTCCCACTTCACAAAATGTCCTGACCCTTCCTTTTCCCCCGGCAAATCCTTACTGTCCACACTCCCTTCAGCTACCACCTCCAGCCTGAAATAACCAAGCAGTTGGTTCTTCTTCCGGCTCTTCTGCCCTCCGGAGCTAACCTACAAACCTCTCCCTGATGTTTCTGAGTCCCTAGCACAAAGCTGGGCGTGGAGAAGGTGTTTATTGCACTCTTATCTGAATGGACAAACTGATGAATGAGTGAGTGATTATGTGATGGAGGAGCTGAGGTGATCGTGGCCAGGACCAGGGATCGAAGGAGTGGAAGAGCACAGCCGTTTTACTCAGTTTACCCCAGTCTAGCTGAAGCTTCCAGGGGTTTTTCTGGCCCTTTAGGGATCTTGGGTTCATAGGTGACTCCTAGGCTGAGGGGCAGAGGACACCCAAAGTCTGACTGGGTGAGGAACCAGGGTAACAGGACTGAATGGGAGCCAGGAGTTCTGGGGGCCTTGTGGGTGACCTGATCCAAGTCATGGGCTCTCTGGAGGCCCTTAGCCCTTGCTCTCAGGACAGGAAAGGCTACAATAGAGGAAGGCTGAGGCATCATGTTGTTACTAACTGACCTTGTGCAGGCCCAGTTCCCATGGAGCCAGGGAACTCCCCCAGGATGGGAGCTTCAGAGACTGCCAGGACATAACTCAGGTCCTTGGGCATGCTCCTGGCCTTGTGACTCCACTTCGGGAGGCAGCCCAGGGCCCTTCCTGCTGGCACAGTGTGAGCTCCCTTCCACCAGGGGAGGTACAAAGCCAACTGAGATCAGGTGGACACTGGGCCATTCTCACCCTGACATCCTCTGGCAAAAGTGAGGGTGGTCCCTTAAGGGAAAGACGCTAGAGCACCACCCCATCTCAACCCTTCCTGGACTGGCCTTGCTCAGGACACCCTTGAAACCAGACTCCCTCTGTCCCAGGGCCTAGCAGCTGGGAAGAGCCTGGAATTAGAGAAAGGAGAGCAATTGCCCTGCCAACCCCTTCCGCAGGGGGCTGGAGCCTCTGAGCTGGGCCCAGTTCCCTCCCCCTTTTCACTTCCTTTCTCCCTGCCACACTGCCCACCACTGAGCCTGCTGGGGTTGCATCAGGGTGAGACAGGCATTGCCCAAGGACCATGGTCCAGAAACCTCAAGCACTGTTTCCTCAACACCAGGACAGGACAGGAAGGGCTCAGCTTAGAGGGCCTTTGGAGCACTGACTTTCTTCTCCCTCCAGAGACCAGAAGAAGTCAAACCCACCTTCCCTTCTCAAGCCCAGACCTGGTCTCAGAGCAGGAGGGGCTCCAAGGCACAACTCTGTTCAAACTCTTCACTCCCTGCCCCTGCAGCCTACACAATGGTTAGACCCACTTCCAGGGAGTTTGGGAGGTGAGTTTGGGAAAGTGGGAAATGTCAGCATTCCCTCCCCAACAGAGAGGCTGGAATTCAGCCCCTTTCCTGCAAGGTGGTGCTCTTGTACTCTTGCCGGCAGGTAAGGGGACTCAGGAGGGCTCGAGGCTGGGCCCCTCACCAGTAGTGAGTACTCACAGCTGCCTCCAGGTCCTGCAGAGCCACAAGATGGACATGGTGGCTTTCCTTGACAGTCATCTTTATTTGAATATTTGGGGCCTCCACCACTATTTTTAAGGAAAACAAGCAGGAACAATGATGGAGAAGGATGTAAAATCCACATGAGCTTTCAAAGAGAACATGAGAGATTGAAAAGATATTTCATTGTGGAGACAAATCATTTAGGCCAGTCCTCAGACTGTGTAAGTTCCCTCTCCACTCTGGTGGAAAAGTTTGAAAAAAGTTAAAATAATGCATTTTCCCCCATTGCATGCTTGTTATTTTAAGATTCGTTGAGACCCTGCAACCCAAAGAATGCCTCCCTAATGGTGGACTTTAGTCCACTTAGCTGATGACAGCAGACCAGAAACCCAGAACATCTGAGCTAGAAACAACTTTAGAAATCAAGCCAGGTCCTTTATTAAACAGACAGCAAAGGTCCAGAGAGGGAATGTGACCTGCCCAAGGCCACACAGCTCCTTTTCAAGCCTGCCAACCCTACCTGCTTTGAAAACCGTTTCAACAAACACCCAATACCCTCCACCCCCAAGATCCAGAGCTGCATCTCAGAGGAATCATTGCCTCCTCAGGGACAGTGACAGCCTTCTTGGGTCCTGATCCCCTGCCCATCTGTCCATCCTTCCATTGGTAGCTCCAGAGCCAGCCAGTCCCAAGGAAAAAACCATGTGCAAATTGCCTACACTGAGTTGTCTGTACCACCTGCTTTCTGTTCTCTGGCCTGGCAATGGCCTAGTCACATTCTCTCTACCCAGACACCTTTGCAGTGATTAACACCTTATTGTTTTATTTTAGTCACTCATTATGGTTTGTATTAGTTCGGGTCCTTGCAGGAAACAGATGGCACACTCAGAAAGGGTTCAACTGAAGAGACTGTAATACAGGGACTGTTTAGGAAGGCTGGTGAAGCACCCAGAGACTATCACCAACCACAGGAAGCCGCTACCACTCATGAGTCCAAAGGGAAAGAAGAGGAAGTGATGTTCTGGAGCCCAGTGAAAACCGGTGCTATAAAAGGGGGACCCCTGTCTCCAAGCAGGAGAAACACAGCCATGGGCAGAACCGCAGTGAGGAATGGAGAGAGTGTGGAAGAAACACCCCCGCCTCTTTCTCCCTGTTGCTTTCATCCTCTGCCAGGGCCTCCCATTGGCCACGCTCAGCAGGAAGCTGGATAGCAAGAGAGCCAGGGTACGGCAGTCAGTCCACAAGGGACATCTTCCCAGGTGGAGAAAGGCAGGCAGTGGGAGCAAGAACCATTTCTAGTTGATTCTTGAGTGCTGATTGCTGAGTTCTGATTAGCTGAATATTATTTGTGGTCCAATTGACCCAAGCATTGGCAGAGATGGCGGATCACATAAGAGTATGTTGTAGAAGCTGTTCTTGTAATGAAGTTATATTCTGTGAGTCTTATTTTTCACAGGTCAACAAATTCTGCCCACGAAATTGCCACAAACCCAATGTCCTCCTTCTGAAAATATGTATTTCTTTCACTTACATGAGATGAAGCTTAAATACGGCATTGGGTCGAGTGTCTCACATTCTTGCCTCTTGTAATCTGGCAGGACACCTAGGCTCAATAAGACACAGGCCCTGGTAAAGCTCTGAGCTGGGTTGACTACCAGGGTTCATCCCATATGCCAGTCTTAATCACTAGAGCACTGTGCTGACAAGGATCCCAAGTTTGCATCTGGCCTCAGCAGTTCTGTGATTGATTAATGATGTCTGCTGGGGGGTCACAGACATAGGAGTGGTGGTGCAAGTGCCATCTAGGACAGAGCAGTTACCTTGCTTTGGCTTTTGGTGGAGCTTTTGAGCTTTCTTTCTCTGTCAGCCTGTGACTTCCCCACTGCTTTCTTCTCCCTTGCCCGATCTGTGTGAGTCACATTGAGTTCAGCCCAGGAGCACGGCCATCTGGATCCACCTCAGTCCCTCTGACCACCTGACCAAGGACCTGATCCATTCTTTTCCACAGGCCACCACGCACGTGTACGTGACCATTGTGGATGAGAATGATAACGCGCCCATGTTCCAGCAGCCCCACTATGAGGTGCTGCTGGATGAGGGCCCAGACACGCTCAACACCAGCCTCATCACCATCCGGGCCCTGGACCTGGATGAGGGTCCCAACGGCACAGTCACCTATGCCATCGTCGCAGGCAACATCATCAACACCTTTCGCATCGACAGACACATGGTCAGCAGCTGATGGCAGGATCAGGACAAGGGGCGAAACCTCTCCAGGGAGTGGCAAGGAGTTCAGTGACACTGTAGGGGGATGGAGCAAAGATGCAGTCTAGGGGAAAGCGTGGGGGCACTCAGTGCGGGAGGATGAAAAGTTTGGTGGAGTGGAGCCTGGGCTAGGGGGTAGCAGTGGTTCCTCATCATGGCTCCAATGTCAGGGCCTACTTCCCAAATTGGTCAGAGGGTGCCCCAGACCTACCATCCTTAGATCCATCCTTGTCCCTTCCATGTGTGCCCTAGGGTGTCATCAGTACTGCCAAAGAGCTGGACTACGAGATCAGCCACGGCCGCTACACCCTGATCGTCACTGCCACAGACCAGTGCCCCATCTTATCCCGCCGCCTCACCTCTACCACCACGGTGGGTTTGTGGGACACAGACCCAACCTGGGCTTGGAGGTGGGGGAAGGACAGGACCCAGAAAGCTCCAATGTGGGAATAGGTTAGGGGAAGATTGTCGTAGGGAAATGCCTAAGTCCAAGACCCCTGTCCTAATCTCAGCAACTCACTCAAACTTGCTGTGTGACTTTAAGGAGATCACTGAACTTCCCTGTGTGGCTATATGTGTCAGACAGTTGACAATCCTGCCCTCCTCTCCTTCATGGGAAAACCATGAACTCTGGGTTTCAAGTCCCTGCTCTTCCACTTTCCAGCTGTGTGACCCTGGGCAAATTGCTTAACCTCCCTGCTGCCATTTCCTCATCTGTGAAAGGAGGACAATACAGACTATGTTTTAAGGAGTGAGAGGAGCAAATGAGACCTCATAAGACAACCACAGTGCAGCAACAAATAGAAGTTTATAACAGTACTGTTGTACTATTATTGTTATTTTTTAAGACAGATTTTCACTCTATCATCCAGGCTGGAGTGTAGTGGCTTGATCACAGCTCACTGCAGACTCCACCTCTTACACTCAAGAGCAATCCTCCCACCTCAGCCTCCCAAGTAGCTGGGGCTACAGGCATGCACCACCATGCCCAGCTAATGTATTACTATTTTATTTTTTGTAGAGGCGGGGTCTTGCTATATTGCCCAGGCTGGCTCTGCCTCAGACTCCCACAGTGCTGAGATTACGAGTGCGAACCACTGTGTCTGGCCAATAGCATTTTTATTAATATGATTATTATGCCCATAAAAGGCTTTAGCGATAATGATAACTCATCCACATGCATGGCTTAAAAGGCCCACCCATATCTGACATCCCATGTGATTCCTCCATGGGCCTCATGAGGCAGAATTGTCAGGTCCATTTCACAAAGGAAGGAACTGAGGCCCAGTGAGTGGTAGGCCCAGCGAGTGGTAGGCCCAGCAGAAAGCTGGCTGGGGTGAGGTCCTGGCTAAGTTTTCCCACCATCTCAGGTGCTTGTGAATGTGAATGACATCAACGACAATGTGCCTACCTTCCCCCGGCACTATGAGGGACCATTTGAAGTCACCGAGGGCCAGCCGGGGCCCAGAGTGTGGACCTTCCTGGCCCATGACCGAGACTCAGGCCCCAATGGGCAGGTGGAATACAGCATCGTGGACGGAGACCCTCTGGGTGAGTGGGGCTTGTGCTGGGCAGTGGGGGGCATGCCACCCACGGGGTCTCACCTGCGCACCCACTCAGGAGAAGATAAGAAGGCAGGTCTCAAGGCATTTGGCCCTACCACTGTGTGATTTTGTCCTCTCTGGGTCTCAGTTTCCCCATCTATGACAACGATGAAAATAATCTTCTCCCACCCCTTCTTCCCAGAGATGTCATGAGAACACCCTATAATCTGGGAACAAGGGCTGGTGGTCTTGGAGGGACACAGACCCCTTTAAGGACAAGATTTTAAAATGCCCTGTTTTATACCCAGAGGAAGGGCCCCAGGGCAGACGAGGGAAGCACATCCTTACAGTGCGTGCAGAACACAGCCCCCACCCTCAGGACCCCAAACCCACACACCAAGGGAGCGCCTGGCTTGCTCTGCACATCTCATGGTCACCCATTCACAGCCCTCTCCTTAGATGAAGAGCAGAGTTTGCCCTGGCCTTGAGGGCAACTTCTCAAGTCCATTTTCACTCATTACTATAGAGTGGGAATCCCAGACCCAAAGAGGCCAGCTAGGGTCAGGCAAGGAGACTTCATGGGAGATGGTGTAGGAAAGAATCAGGAGCGGTGGGGACTGCGCAGCCACAGCTCAGCTCCTGCCAGTTGTAGCTGTGTCCAGATCCCAGCCTGGGAGTGCCTGCGCCCATTTTGAAAAGAAAAGCAGAAATCCAAATCTTCGTGAAACATCCTGATTTTTTAATTGATCGTGTAGTAAATATGTATTGAGTACCTCCATTGTGCCAGCCATGTTCCAAGAGCTGGCGATACCAAACAGATGCAAATCCCTGCGCCATAGAACATACATTCCAGTTGGAGGACACGGGCAATGAACCAACTGACTAAGTAGATAACTTAGTATGCTGGGAGGTGCTAAGGGCTATGGAGAAAAATAAAATCAAGCTGGAGGATGGGCAGTGTCAGGGTGAAGGCAGCAATTGTAGGTTGGCAAACACCGGAAGGAGGGCAAAGGTGGGTCAAGTGACATCTGGGAAGAGCATTCCAGGCAGAGGAAACAGCAAGTGGAAAGGCCCTGAGATCGGAGCATGCCTGGGAGGTTCACAGAGAAGCAAAAAGGCCTGTGGCTGGGGGAAATTTGAGCAAAGGGAAGTGTAGGAAGAAATGAGAGCAGAGAGGTAATGGGGCCAGATGCTGTTGGGCCTTGAGGGGCATCATGAGGGCGTGGCTTTTGCTCTGAGGTGGGAGCCCTAAGAGGGCTTTGAGCAGAGGAGAGACATTATTTGACTTAGGTTTCAGCAGGACTACTCTGGTTCCTGCACTCAGAACAGACTGGAGGGGTGAAGGAACAGGAGCAGGGAGGCCAGGTGGGAGCCTGCTGCAATCACTCAGGCTAGAATGAGGTAGCTGGGACAGGGTGGTGGCATCAGAGGTGGAAAGAGGTGGCCACCTCTGGTGTAATTCAGAGGTGGAGTCGGTAGGATGTGCTAACTGATTGGCTGTGGGATGTGAGAGAAAGTCAAAGGTTTTGGCGTGAGCAGCCTGAAAGATGATGGCGTTGCCATTGGCAGATGGAGGGCTGCTGCAGGAGGTCGTGGAGGGAAAGAAGGGTCTGTTCGAGATGTCAAGTAGGTGTTGTATATACAAGCCAGGAGTTCAGGAGAGAGGTCTGGGCTGGAGACGGGTATTTGGGAGTTGTCAGCATAGAGGTATTTAAATCCAGGAAACAAAGAGCAGCGTGAAGATCCAACAGTGAACCCAAGGCTCGCTTGCAATTAAGAGGCTGGCAGAAAAGGCAACACCCTATTTGTGGAAGGCCCAAATGAGAGAATGAGAGCCCCTGCTTGCCAGAGCTTGTGGTGGGTAACTCTCTTCGGACATGCTACCCTTTCGGGTCCCAAAGTCTCCTCTCTGGCCAAGCACTAGGCCTTCCCATTTGGAAACCAGCAGAGCAAGGCCCTTTCTCTTCTGCTGTTTTCACAAACACAGAGATTTTGTAATTTTATGGGAGTCCCTGGAGCACAGGAGGATGCCAGCACCTGGTGGAGAGGCAGGTGCTGGGCAGAAGGCTGAAGCCCCACCCCATGAGGGGCCCACTCTGCACCCCAGCCTCAAGGCACAGAGCACAATGTAGACCTCCATGCCGTGGCCTTTAAGTCACAAGCAAAACTTCCCGGGTTCAATCCACATGTAATTGGGATGAGCTTTAGGAATCTGAGACCTTGTGGAGGAGCCCCGGCAGACTAAGAGACAGACCCCCAAAGGAGTGAGAGACGTCTAGGAGTTTCCTAAGGTTGACCTGGGTGGGAGGCTTCCTCCCCCAAGGAAGGAAGAGTAGACATTTAGAGCCCAAAGATAACTTTGGGGTCATTGAGCACCACCCGCATCTCACAAATGATCAATGAAGGCTGAGAGAGGTGAGGAAGGCCTGATGGTGCTGCCGACATGGGTCATGACATCCATTTCCCACATCTCCTCCCACCTCGGGGTTCATGTTGGTCACTGAAAGGTTGACAGATGCTACAGTCAGCGCCGCTGTCTGGGGAGAGCTGGTTTCACAGTGCACCACTGCATGGAGGGACGTGCCTGGGACCCCAGCTTAAAGGTCGCCTTCCCAACACTGCAGCCTGAGGCTGGAAGGCTGCTTTCTATAGGGAGACAGATGCCAGATTTCTGGGCATTTACCAGCCCCACTGATCCCTGAGGAGGAGCTGTGTGCTCAAAGAAGAGCTTGGAGACAGGCCACGTGCACTTGAGCCTTTCCCGCGAGCCCCAGCCTTCTCAGTTGCCCTTTCTGGTCATGCCCATTCCTTGGACCCTTTCCTACATCCTTATCCTCCCTAAAAGTTCCCTGTTCCTTCAGAGGCCTACCTGGGCTCCCTTTTGGGATCAGCACACACAAGGTGGGCCAGGCTTTGTCCAGTACCAGCACAATCCCACGGTGACATCTCTCTATTAGCCCATTTTTCAGATGAGAACATCAAGGCAAGGCTCAGTAACATGCCCAGGGGCACACAGGTATGAAGTCCAGATGCAGACCTAGATATGATTGGATCAAAAGCCTATGCTTTTAACCTCTGGTCTCCAGAAGTTGTGGAGGGATGGGGAAGTCTGGCCCTGGAGCAAGCTGCCGAGGAGGAGAATTTGCACAGGGGAACTAGGCTGGCCCTGCCCCTGGTCCCTTGGGCCTGCCTCCCTGAGCCTTCAAGGGAGTGGTGATGGTGTCTCCTCCTGACTTTGGAAGGAGAGCAGGAGGCCCTCTGCCTGCATATGACCAGGGCTTGAGACAGGGCTGGGAAACCCCTAGAAAGGGAATCCCCAATTCTTTGGAGACCTTGGGGTGTTAGGCTCAGGAAATCCTGCTTTAAGCAGCTTCCGCCCCCCAGGCAGGGTGAAGCCCACTGGACGGGAAGAGCCTGGGAGCAGAAGGGCTGGTGGGAAATCCCAGCTGCAGGTGGGACTGGGAGGGGCTGTTTTTGTAAATCAGAGTATTAGGAGCTGGGGACAGGGAATTGTGAGTAGGATGTGAAGAGGCAGGCAGAGAAAACTGTGGGGGAGCCTGGGCCCCTGTCCTTGCCTTGTCCTGTGTGCTGTGTGTCCTGGAGCAAGTCAGTGCCCTACTCTGGGCCCTTTCCACCAAGTGTTCAAAGGGAAAGTGAAGGAGGTAACTAACCTTCTCTCCCTTCCATTTCCTGGGGGAATGCGGAGAGGTGGCCTCTCTTCTGCAGGCTCTCCCATCTCCCTAGCTCACATCCCCCCGACTTTCTTCCTGCCAGAGCCACAGCCCCACCATTCTTGCCTCTCCAACTGGGCTTGCGCTTGCTCACTGGTTTCTTTCCCTCTGCCTCTTCCCTCCACCCTCCTTGTTCTCACCCCTCCCGGGTCAGCTCTGAGTGGTGCTATCTGAAAAGAACACAAGTCCTGTACGAGGCGATGGGTTAAGACCAAGAGCACTGGGTTTGAATCCTGGTCTGTCATTCACTTGCTGTAGGAGTACAGGCAAGTGACAGCCCTTCCCTGGGCTCCTGGTTCATTTTCCAAAGGACACAAGGGACTGGACAGTCTCTGGGCTGCCTTCCAGGTCAGCATCTGAGAATCTCAGGTTCTTTCTCTGGACTCTCAGACATCGGGTCCTGCAACCCAGTCAAGAAAAGGACTCTGGGGCCACAGGGCCAGTGAGGCTCTTCAGAAATGTCAAGGAAAGGAAATCAGGGTCACCACAGGCATAGGGAACCCACTCTGCACTCCAACTATAGCTCAATATGGGGACTGAATAGAGGGCATTGTGGGCTTCCCTGCCCCTCATTCGTCCCCTTCTGCCTGCCCGGTGCCTGCACATTCACCATTAGCAAAGCATTGCTTTGTGGTCAGGTCTGCCCTTCCCAATATCCTTTTTCACAAGCCATGGCTTGTGGGATGGATCATACATTGCAAAGCGCCTGATGCCTTCATTGATGGAGTGTGCTTAGACAGGGGGTGCCAGTTAGCAAGAAGCCACCACTTTTTCAACATAACTATCTTACTCAGGTCAGTCTCTGGCCTGCCTGTGGCCCAGGGAAGGAGGCTGCTTGGTCTGGCACATGGGAGCATGAGTGGCCCACATCCACCTTCACCTCTGGTGGTGATCTGTTACCATCCACCTGCACATCTCAGTCCTTGCAGTTCCCATGAGGAACTGAAGCTGGGGTCACTGGAGGACCCAGGCCCCAGCTGTCCCCCATCTCTGATGAGTGAGGTTTGCTAGAGGAAGCAGGAGGAGTCCTGGGGTCTCTGCAGTTCCTGCCAATGCCCGACTAACTCAGGCCTCTCCTGGGTGGCACCCAGGGGAGTTTGTGATCTCTCCTGTGGAGGGGGTGCTGAGGGTCCGGAAGGACGTGGAGCTGGACCGGGAGACCATCGCCTTCTACAACCTGACCATCTGTGCCCGTGACCGGGGGGTGCCCCCACTCAGCTCCACAGTGAGTCTGGGGGCCCCACCCACTGGCTTCACCTCGCTGCCCCTGTACTTGCCACAGAGATTCTTGTAAACATTGTTACCCTTGTGCCAAGAGAGGCCACAGGTTGCCCCGGAGCCAGGCCAGGCCTGCCCCTGGTGCCCTTAACAGACCTCTCACCACACCCAGCACCTCTCTGGGGATGCTGCCTTTCAGCGCCCCCTCTGCACCCACCCTTGCCCCATCACTCCCTTCATCACTGCCCCTCCTCTGCCTCTGCCTTTCCTGCTTCTCTCATCATCCTCTTTTCATCTTCTTGCCTTTTTAATGTTCTTTTTCTTCTTTCTTCCTCTCCCCATTTCTCTTTCTTCTCCATGACCAACTGTGCCCTCCCCCACTCCATGCCGCCCTTGGCGAACCTCCTCCTCGCTTGCCATGTGCAATATCCCTCACTCTTCCTCCCCTCCCTCCTCCTCCTCTGACTGGCCCAGATGCTGGTGGGGATCCGGGTGCTAGACATCAACGACAACGACCCTGTGCTGCTGAACCTGCCCATGAACATCACCATCAGCGAGAACAGCCCTGTCTCCAGCTTTGTCGCCCGTGTCCTGGCCAGCGACGCTGACAGCGGCTGCAATGCACGCCTCACCTTCAACATCACTGCGGGCAACCGCGAGCGGGCCTTCTTCATCAATGCCACGGTAGGGCCAAGACTGACCCCAGGGAGCTTCCCAGGGTTTCCAGTGAAAAAGAGGACCCTGCCCTAGAGGCTTTTCTGCTGCCTCCGTCTGGGCTCCACCAGGCTCCTGTTCCTCCACTGGGATGAAGACATCTCTGTGGGAAGCATGGAATCTTGGATTCCCCAGTGAACCATCTCTGAAGTCCACCTAGAGCCAGCCCTGAGGCTTGTCATGTGCAGAGATGGGACCAGAGCCTGTGGGACCACTTGGTTTAATCAAGACGCACCAAAGTTCTCACTTAACCTTTTGAGGTGTCTGTAGCTGGCCAGCAACACCATGGGGACTTCAGAGGGCCATCCCTTAGAAGCAGCAAGGCCTGGGCATCAGTGGGTCACTCTCGCCCTGGTGAGACCCTGCCAGCCCACATTTTTGATCTTCTAGACCGTCTCTTAGGCAATTTAGGGAGGCCAGGCAGAGCAGTTGGCATCTGTGGGCCAAAGCAGAAAGCAGGGAACGGGTCTCCATGCAGCTCACCACCCTCCACATCCCAGACAGGGATCGTCACTGTGAACCGGCCCCTGGACCGTGAGCGGATTCCAGAGTACAAGCTGACCATTTCTGTGAAGGACAACCCGGAGAACCCACGCATAGCCAGGAGGGTGAGACTGGAGGGCACTGGTGGGAGTGGGGCTGGGAGCTGGAGGTGCGTGGAGAGACAACACATCACCCCTCCTGCAGGCAGCATGGCCAGGCTTAGATGCGCAGGCTTTGGAGTGAGCACCTGCTGGGTTCAAATCCCAGTTCTTCCCTTCAGTAGGTGCATGGCTTTGGCGAGTTAAGTCCTCTTGGCCTCCATTTCTCTTCTGCAAAATGAAGATCACACCTACCCCAAAGTTGTGGAAAGGATGAAGGAGTCAATATACACGAGAGCCTCAGCACAGTGCCTGGCACGTGTCAAACACTCAGTGAACATCAACTACCATTGTTTCTGCCCCAAACCACTGATACCTGGACACACACTGCATTTGTGCATGGAGCACATGTGCCTGCATGCACCCACAAGCATGCTCTGAGGTCCTCGAAGGGCTGCGTTTTCCAGGTGGCTCTCTCCTCAAAAGCCAAAGAAATGAGCTCTTGATTAAAGGGAGGTGGATGTTACAAAGCAAACAGTCCCTTTGGGTTGGGGATCAGCTCTGTCCTTCCAGCCCATGAATCTGTTGTAGATCCCTAGCCAGGAGCCTTCGGGCCCAGTTCATCTCAGCTCTGCCCCTGACTAGCTGTGTGGCTCAGCCAAGGTACCACTCTTTCTGGGCCTCAGTTTCCCTATCTGTGTAGCCAGAGGAGACAGCAGGCTGGAGAAACTCATAAGCTATATGCGCCTCCCATATAGTGCTCCTCTGCTTTCTACTCCCTTCTTTTTTTTTTTGAGACAGAGTCTCGCTCTGTCACCCAGGCTGAGTGCAGTGGCGCGATCTCGGCTCACTGCAAGCTCTGCCTCCTGGGTTCACGCCATTCTCCCGCCCTAGCCTCCTGAGTAGCTGGGACTACAGGCGCCTGCCACCACACCCAGCTAACTTTTTGTGTTTTCAGTAGAGACAAGGTTTCACCATGTTAGCCAGGATGGTCTCGATCTCCTGACCCCATGATCTGCCCACCTCAGCCTCCCAAAGTGCTGGGATTACAGGCGTGAGCCACTGCACCCGCCTGCATTTTTTCATGTTTCTTGCCCCCTTGTATGTCTTCTTTTGAAAAATGTGAGTTCATGTTGGTGTGGGTTTTTCTGATCATCCACCTCTGTGCCCTGATCATCCACCTCCCAACCCTCCTCCCACCTGGGTGGGGGGTACTTTACTGAGCATGACCTACAACCTGCCTCATTCTGCCCCTTGCAGGATTATGACTTGCTTCTGATCTTCCTTTCTGATGAGAATGACAACCACCCCCTCTTCACTAAAAGCACCTACCAGGCAGAGGTGATGGAAAACTCTCCCGCTGGTAGGTGCTGGGCCCGCCTGGGAGCTCCTGCTGTTGCCAGGCACCACTGGGGCCTGTGGTGCCTGAGGACCTCCCTTAAGCCTGATGGCATAGCTGAACATAGACCCTAGTGGATGCGGGAGGGGAAGGATGGTCTCAACTCCAGGGGATGACGGGCTGGGACTGCCGGGCCTTCTACGAGCACCAAAGAGACTACAGGTCTGGTTGGAAGAGACAGTCGTGGTCATTGTTCCCCAGGGTGGTCTGAGAGCTACCCTACCATCCCTCAAGAAGGGCATTTAAGGTGTGAGGACTACCTAGGAGGGGAGTGGGCCCAACCCTCACTGCTCCCTCCACCCCAGAAGTGCTGGGCATCCCAGGGGCTTCTGGAAGTCCTGGGGAGCATCTATAATCAGAAGTGGGAGGTCGGGGGTCCTGGGCAGGGCAGTGTAGCCCTCTCCCGCGTGCACTGACCAGCCTCACCTCCCTTCAGAGGGACAGAATCTCCTCTTTGATGTCCCTTGAGGTGACACCTGCACTCCTTCAGTCTCCCCAGCCCCTGCTCATCTCTGGCTGGGTGTCCCCCCTAGGTGAATTTCGTTCTTAAACCTGTCTGTGTGTATGCTCACACATGTGCCCGTGTGTGTCCATACCAAGGCATGTGCGTGGGGTTACACGTGTGCACAAACACACATAGGCACATGGGTGCCCACCGATACTCTCGTATGCAGACATGCCCACCTGCAGAGGCACACGAGCCCACAACCAGGGATTCCCAGGCTTGCGCGTGCTTCTGGGCAAGTGCCTGTGGCCACGTGAACACAGAACTTGATGCATACCTGTTTGGATTTTTCTAGTCATGTATGGCCAGACCCCCAAAGGTAGAGCATTGTGTGCACACATGTGTGGACAGGCGAGACCCACACATGGGGAGGGGATGTCAGGGAGCCCCAGACCCTCCCGAGGAGCGACCAGCCTCATAGGCTGCTGGGAAGGCAGGTGTGGTTCTGGGCAGCTGGGGCCTTGCTCACCACTCTCATGTTTTCTCCCCAGCAGGGCTTTGAGGCCGCTCCCCAGGCATCTGCGTTCAGTCTGCCAAGGCTGCCGCAGGCCCGCCCCCAGGGCCTCCCCACCCTGTCCACCTCACCTCCCTCCCCTCTCATCCATCGTCAGCCATGGCTCACCGGGACAGGGCAGGGGAGGTGGGAGGGCAGGGGGCTGGATTGGTCTTGTGGTGACCCCTCTCCTTCTGGCCCAGGGACCCCTCTCACGGTGCTCAATGGGCCCATCCTGGCCCTGGATGCAGACCAAGACATCTACGCCGTGGTGACCTACCAACTGCTGGGCGCCCAGAGTGGCCTCTTTAACATCAACAGCAGCACCGGTGAGGCCTCTGTGCCACCCAGCACTCCCAGCCTGACTCTAGGGGGGGATGGCCCCGCTGCTGGATTGAGGGCCTCCGTTCTCAGTGCTGGACCGAGGCTGTCCATGGAGACCCCATTTTTCACAGCCCAGAGTCCCCATCTTGCAGCTGGGTTATATCACCCGGTGGCCTGGCAGGGGGACCTGGGAAGAGGCTTGGAGACGATACACAGGACCTGTTGGTGCACAAACTCTCAGCCTAGGCCGGGAGCCCCCCAGGCCCCTCCCGTCATCTCCCCATGGGCAGGCCAGAGGCTCAGGCCCCTAGTCCAGCAGAAGTAGCCAGAGCAACTTTCCTGTCCTCCAACCAGACCATGTCACATCAGTCTGGTCCTGGACAGGAGGCTGCTTTGGTGACAAGTGCCAACAAGAAAGCACCTCTGTCAACAGAGAAGGTCAACCCTGTGCCCTGGGTCACTCTTCCCAGGCAGGAGTCTTGAAGACAGCAGAGGGCACCTGTAGAGGGGACAACCACAGGAGACGCATGGGGCCCTCCCTAAGCACGGGTGGTTGAGCCTGTGGGGAAGAAAGTCATTTTGTTACTGCCTCTGCTCCTCTTTCATCTCTGTCCCCATGGTGCCCCTGTCTTTCTCTGCTCTCTCCCTGTTGGTTCTTGCCCTATCTCCCCACTGCACCCCTTTTCTGTGTGTTTCCCTGGCTGGCGGCACTGGGTGCCAGGTGTGGTGACCGTGAGGTCAGGTGTCATCATTGATCGGGAGGCATTCTTGCCACCCATCCTGGAGCTGCTGCTGCTGGCTGAGGACATCGGGCTGCTCAACAGCACGGCCCACCTGCTCATCACCATCCTGGATGACAATGACAACTGCCCCACCTTTAGCCCTGCCACCCTCACTGTCCACCTGCTAGAGAACTGCCCACCTGGTAAGCAGGGGACAGGCCCCAGTATCCCACAACCAGGGGCCAGTTGATGGTCACAGGGGACTGGAGCCTCAGGTTGGACACAGAGTTTGCCTCTAGTGGGGAGAAAGATGGGCAGCAGGGTGAGTAGAGAGCACACTGGAGAGGGAGTCAGGAGACCTGGGCCCCTGCTTCTCTCCTCTGAGCTTCCATATCTTGTCTGCAAAGCAAGATTCTTTTTTTCTTTCTTTTTTTTTTTTGAGATGGAGTTTCACTCTTGTTGCCCAGGCTGGAGTGCAATGGCACAACCTCAGCTCACTGCAACCTCCACCTCCCAGGTTCAAGTGATTCCCCTGCATCAGCCTCCTGAGTAGCTGGGATTACAGGGGCCCACCACCACACCCAGCTAATTTTTGTATTTTTAGTAGAGTCGGGGTTTCACCCTGTTGGTCAGGCTGGTTGTAAACTCCTGACCTCAGGTGATCCACCTGCCTCGGCCTCCGAAAGTGCTGGGATTACAGGCGTGAGCCACCACACCAGCCTACAAGATTCTTAAGTGTTCTCCATCTGAATTCCCAAATGGAAAGACTGACTATTTTAAAGTCAAAATAGGATCAACATGATTCCCATCAAAATCAAAATATAACTTCTGGAAGAATAAGAAAATTTTGAAAAACATAAGTATAATAAGTCAGATTTGGCTTGCCAGATTTTATAACACATTACAAAGCTATAGTATTTAAAGCCATGCAATATGGGCCCAAGACTCCAGGACAAAGTAGCCCAGAAACAGATACTGGTAAATTAAAGAATAAAATATGATGTGATAAAGGAAGCAATGAAGCCAATGGGGAGGCTACTTATTCAGTGTGCAAAAAACTTATTTAATCTAATCAATTAGATCTAATTATTATAATCTGCATGTAATCTAACATAATAATAATCTAATATTTAGTGTAGATTCTCCCCCATATCAGATATCAAAATACAAACGAAAAGAAAATATTAAAAAGTAGAAAACACTAAACAATAAATGAAGAAAATTTAGGTGAATAACTCATTTCTGGATAAGAAGGTTCTAAGCATAAAAGAAACGAAAGAACTCAAAAGGAAAAATATTAAATTTCTATGCATGCTAATTTAAACCTTGTTACATCAAATAGTTATAGCCAATATTGAAAGGCAAACAACAAACCGAAAAATATACTTGTCGCAGTCCAGGCAAGGTGGCTCACGCCTGTAATCCCAGAACTTTGGAAGACTGAGGCAGGTGGATCACTTGAGGTCTGGAGTTCCAGACCAGGCTGACCAACATGGCAAAACCTTGTCTCTACTAAAAATACAAAAAATTAGCTAGGCGTGGTGCTGGGTGCCTGTAATCCCAGCTACTCAGGAGTCTGCTGCATGAGAATTACTTGAACCTGGGAGGCGGAGGTTGCAGTAAGCC